>NC_047650.1:40760290-40980740 GCF_902201215.1 Prunus dulcis
AAGCCCAATTCAATGAGCGGACCCCACGTGGTCCGTGGCTCTGCGGTGCAGGAGGAAGTCCACGTGAGGGAAGAGGAGGAGGCGGGAAAGAAGAAAGCACGCAGATTTGACAAGTGTGTGCGCCGGCGGTTTTGCACAGAGAGCCGGAGATTCCTTCTATAGCTGGAAGGGACCGGGGCCGAATTCGTCATTTCACAAAGCGTAAAAGAAGTATGAAAATTAAAAGAGGCAGTGCTGTAGAGAGAGTGGACCTGGACCAGTGTAGGTGGGTTGGGTTAGGGAGTTGGTCAGACTCAGGTGGAGGAGAGGTGTGGGGCCCACTATATACACAGAGAGAGAGAGAGAGAGAGAGAGAAAACTTCCCATTCATCCACAATCCTCAAAATGGCGTCAACTTCGATCTGAGCTGGCAGTCATGCCAGCCTGTATCCAGCTGTCTTCCAACCCCCCAACCCCAAAAAAAAATCACAATTAAAAATTCATCTCTCTCTCTCTCTCTCTCTCTCTCTCTCCCCTCTAGCCCTTAGCCCTTTACACTTTCCAATTTAGAAACTCAATAAACAAACACACAGAGCACAAAACCAGAGCATCAATGGCAATGCCCTAGACTGAGGGAGAGGAGCTTCTGCTTTGCATTTACTTTGCTTTCTGCAATGGATCCCTGCCCATTCGTGCGGGTCACAGTGGGCAATCTGGCTCTCAAGATCCCAGTCGCTTCCAAGCCCGCCCGCTCCGTCGTCCACCCTTCCTCAGCACCATGCTTCTGCAAGATCAAGCTCAACAACCTCCCCCCTCAAAACGCCGTCGTTCCCTGTCTCCCGCCTGAGGCCCAAACCCTCGACAACGCCGCTCAGGCAAACGGCGTCGCCGCTACTTTCCACCTTAGCAAGTCGGATCTGGACCGGGTCGGGTCCAAGTCCATATTCGCCCCCAAGCTCTGCCTCAAAATCTCGATATACACGGGTCGCAGAGGCAGCACCTGCGGCGTCAATTCCGGAAGGCTGTTGGGTCGGGTTTCCGTGCCGCTGGATCTGGCGGGAACCGAGTCCAAGCCCAGTGTGTTCCACAACGGGTGGGTCTCCGTCGGGAAAGGCGTCCTCAAAGGCGTGTTCTCGGCCCAGACCCAGTTCCATTTGAATGTTAAGGCCGAACCCGACCCGAGATTCGTTTTCCAGTTCGACGGAGAACCCGAATGTAGCCCACAAGTGTTTCAAATCCAAGGCAACATTCGGCAGCCCGTCTTCACCTGCAAATTCAGCTTCAGAAGCACCGGCGACCGAGGCACTCAAAGATCCAGGTATTATTCATTTTCCTCTTTTTTTTCCCCAAATTTTCTTTGTCTGTGTTAGGGTTTCGGTATAATAATAATAATTATTTTATTTTTGCAAAGAAAAAAAAAGTAGATTCTGTGTTTGATTCGAGATTGTGAATGCGAATGTTTTGGGTAAAAGTTTGATACTATAATTAAATTAGAGTAGTGAAGCTCACAATTTTATTCGCTTTAGGACGACGTTTTGCAATTGAATCCTTCAAGCGGACTCTGATCCCATTAAAGCTCTTTACGTAGATTCTAAGCCCATTTTTTATTAACCAGGTCCCTGTTTCATTTCCGGAGCTTTTACAAAGTTTGTTTACTGTCGATTAATTTTTATTCTCATTTTGCCCCTCTCATCTTCTTAAATTTACTTTTTCTTTTTTTTAAATAAATGTTTTATTATATTAGATTCTCTGTGTTTGATGCGTTGTTTACCAGTTGCATTCTAAATTGAATCCTTCCCATTAAAGCTTTATACGCAGATTCTGAAATGATTTTTTTTTTTAAATTCCCATTTTGCCCCTCTGTTCCCAGGTCTTTACATTTGGACCACGGCAACTCTCGAAGCTGGTTAGGCTCGTTTGGGAGCGAGAGAGAGCGACCGGGGAAGGAGCGAAAGGGCTGGTCCATAACGGTCCACGACCTCTCCGGCTCGCCCGTAGCCGCAGCCTCGATGGTCACACCCTTCGTGGCTTCACCCGGTTCGGACCGGGTCAGCCGGTCTAACCCGGGATCCTGGCTCATCCTCCGACCCGGCGACAACACGTGGAAACCGTGGGGCCGCCTCGAGGCCTGGCGCGAAAGAGGCGGCTCCGACGGCCTCGGGTACCGCTTCGAACTCATTCCCGACACCAGCGGTGCCGGCATTGTGTTGGCCGAGTCCACTCTCAGCTTAAACAAGGGCGGGAAATTCGTACTGGATCTGGGTTCGGGTTCCGGTACCCGACCCGTCCCAAACTCTCCGGGTTGCAGCCCGCGGGGCAGCGGGGATTTCGGGTACGGGTTGTGGCCCTATTGCTTGTACAGAGGTTTTGTGATGTCGGCGAAGGTTGAGGGTGAGGGCAGGTGCAGCAAGCCTGCGGTGGAGGTGAGCGTGCAGCACGTGAACTGTACGGAGGACGCCGCGGCTTACGTGGCGTTGGCCGCTGCCGTTGATCTGAGCATGGACGCCTGCAGGCTTTTCTCTCAACGGCTGAGGAAGGAGCTATGTCAGGACTCGGACCTGCTCCGATGACCCGGATAGGGCTACGTCGTCGTTTTAATGGGATTTGGTCCTTTCTTGTTTTTGGTTATTCTGAGTTTGGTTTGCTGGAGAAGAAAAAAAATATTTTTAATTACTACTAACAAACAGAGAGAGAGGAGAGAGAGAGAGAGAGAGAGAGAGAGAGAGCTGTGTAGTGTGTACAGTGAGAGGAAGGAGAGAGAGAGAGATTAGGCAGGGCACGCTTTGTTTTTGGTCGTGTGACTTGTGTTTAATTTTCCCTTTTAGTTTTTTGAAATGAAGGGCTTGCTTTAGTTGGAATATTTGTAGTCGCTCACTTGAAGAATATTTGATGTTACTTTAATTTGGATGAATTAAATAGAGGAAGTGTGGATTTAGCTGTAATCTAATTGATGGTAGCTAAGCACGTTAATTAATTTTTAATTAGTTCCATCTGTGTGTCTGTAAATTGTAGTTTAGCAGAAAGTAGTAGTTGAATGATTAATGTGGGGAAGGGAAGGGAAGGGCGTGCAGGTTTCGTGCTGATTTGATTTCTGTTTATTTTTAGGTACACGAATTAATTAATATTTTGTGTAATGGCTTTTAAGGAAAGAAAATTAATTTGAAATTAATATGGAGGATAGCTGGAATGCGCTTTTGATGAAGGTGGGGCGTGGGGGTGCTTGGGTTTTGCGTTCGAGCTGGCAGGCATAGGGTTTCGGCTGACTTCTAGAATTGATATATGGGTAAAAGAGTGAGGGGGACCATGGATGATCGGGGGACCATTGAATCCAACTTTTCTTCGTTCATAAAAATAATAAAAGCGTCTTGATTTGCATATTAGTTGTCTTATGTTTAAATTTTTATGACATCTTGATAGTGTGTGTGAAATTTTTTTTTCCTCATTTATAAACTTCAGTTATAAAATTTTAAAAAAAAAAAAAAAACTCCATAGTAGAAAGGGGACCATCTTCTATTTTATTTTATTTTTAAATTGTTGTATGATAATTGAAATTTTGAGTAATGACTTGTTGGTCGTCTCCTTCAAAGAAAATTGATGTTTGTTTTATACATTTAAAAAACTTATACACATTAAATCCTTGGGGTTAGCCTAAGTAGGAGACAAAGGGTGGCGTATAGGTTAATTATGATAGGTTCAAAGTTGGATTAACCGAAAAAGAAAACAAACGCATATTAGACCTAAATGGATCACAATAAGGTTGCAAATGTCTTATATTATTTTTTTTAAAAGAATCACAATGAGGTTCGTTGAATAGGAAACGTTTATCAAGACCCCCTATTCCCATCTAAAACCCAATCTTCTTTTGGTATATCATTTGCAACACGATTTTCTTTTAATCAATGTGGGAGGGGTATTTCAAAATGGGATCTCTCTCAATACATTAAACCAAAAGCTAGTTGACCGTCTCAATTTAATTCGGAATCATATATTACTTTGATCTATTTTTAAACCCTTTTAGTTCATTAAACATTCACACTTTATCAATAATTTTACTCACAATTAAACTTGTTAAATGTGTCAGGTTGTAAACCAGTTAATTTCCAGGTGATGGGCAACTCGATTTTAAACATATTTTGGCTGGTTGACTCGAATTTTACTCAAACTTTTTTTTATTGTAGTATGTCGTTTTAATTATATTCATTCGAAGATAATTAATGTGGTGATAATGCTCAATGGGTGATGAGCAAAAATGCGCTCAATTATGAAAAGTGTTGTTTAAAGGATATGTGAAGATGGGTTATTATTGTTACCTAGGAAGCACATACTGTATTTTATATATATATATATATATTTTAAAGGCTTATTATCACAAAACATCCCTAAGGTTTACGAAACTATCACAAATAGTCCATGCCTTCAGGTTCTGTAAAAAACTCTGTTAGTTTGTTGTGTGACATACATATATATCACAAAACATCCATGAGGTTTACAAACTTATCACAAATGGTCCCTATGAATTTTTTTTATTTTTTAATTTAAAATTCATCAAATTTGGTTTTCTTTTTAAAATTATTTATAAATGAAAAAAATCATTTATAGAAGGATTTTAATCTTGAGGACCATTTATGAACCCTAAACCTTTAGTTTTTTTCATTTTTAAATTTTATGAATTTTAAATTATTTTTTAAAAACTTCATTAGTTTGTTAATGTGGCATATATATGGAGCCAACATCTACAATAATATAGTGTCACATGTATTTAAAATTTAATATATTTTTAAAAATAATTATAATTCATAAAATTTTAAAAAGAAAACAAAAATTTTATGAATTTTAAATTTAAAAATTTTAAAAATTTCATGAGGACAATTTGTGATAGGTGTGTGAACCTGAAGGATGTTTTGTGATATACAGATATGCTACATCAGCAAACTAACAGAGTTTTTGACGGAACCAAACGGCAATGACCATTTGTGATCATGCATACTAACCTTGAGGACCATGAATGACAAAAAAAAAACATTAAGGATGCAATCTGATAGTTTCGTAAATCTTAGAGACGTTTTGTGATAATAAGCCTATTTAAAATGTTTGAAATTGAATTTATAGTTGAAAGAAATGGAACTTAAACTTGAGAAAGGTGTGACGTGAGTGAGATGATGAGATTGTTGTTGAGATGGGGGCTTATGGCAAATGGTCCCCAAGTCGTCTTCCGGACAACAACAGTTTTGCGTCGGGACTCAGAGAAATCAGAAGTCACGTTCATCACATTTTTTAGTGAGTAGGGACTATAACACTAGGGCTATGCCTAGGGAGGGACCACATAGAGAGAGGGGAAGTAATTTGTATATCATGAAGATAACATTATTTTACTATTTTCAACTAATCATGTTCTACCATGTAGAAAAATTATCACTCGTACCGGAACTTGATTGATTGAGAATAACAAAATAGAGTTATTTCTATGGTATATAATTTTTTCCCTCTATATGACGGAAATGTCAATGTGACAGTATTATAAACTAATTACAACCAAATGAGAAAATTAAAACTCATAATAAAATATGATTAATTTGAAATACCGTCATTATGTAAATTGAGTTTTTCTCTTGTTAATGAGTTACTCTAGCCTCCACAAGTCACTTTCTAAAACAGAAACAGAATCAGAACAAAAAATATTACCAAAGGAAAAATCGACCAACCGCTTTTTATTAACAGCTTCTCACCCAACTTCTGCTTATTTATTCTATTTATTCTTTGTTGCTTTACTTGTCAACGGATATAAGATTTCATCCCAAGTTTTTGTTTTGCATAGCAGATTCATGCCATTTTTGTTCGGTGCTTGGACCACATGGGTAGATCCAATCCAATCCAAGCAAGGGTTCTAAGTGGCCACATCCTGGAGGATGATGGATATGACACTTTCATACCAAACTGAAAATAAAATTTTGCAAGCTCAAACAATCAAGATTCTAATTCAACAACAGCCAAAATTACCCTACCTTATCCAAATTAGCAATACTTCAATCAAAATTGCATACTTGAAGAAGGAGGTTTAAGTATTCTTTTTTCTCCAAAGGAAAGCCAGATTTAGCTAGTTTCTTTAAAAAATTACAAAAATATAATATTTAACTAGCACCATAATCGATTATTAATTGTTTACGTTTTGTCATAGACAATGACCACCCCGTACATATCAATAATACTAGAGACACCAACTTATTGTACAAATGTAATTTTTTGTGTGTAATTTGTTGTCAATAAATAAAGTTCATAGCGAGCTTAGAATAACGGCAAATGAAACGTTACATCACGTAACAACAGTTTATGTCCCAAAGTTAGTGTAATAAGTTGATGTCTCTCGGAATACAAGACTTCTATACCAAGTTTGTGAACATAAACTTTCCCAAGAATGTGAATTTATTTATAAGATCCAGCGGAGGCTGCACTATTTTCTGGTGTGATAAAGAAAACAGTCAGCACCCGTGTCAACAAGAATGGTTTCATGGACTTTTCTCACGGACCTGGAGACTGGCTGCTCTTTCACCGGCTCCATGTGTGGGATCCTGTTTATCTAAATCTAAGGGTCATGTTCTTTTGTACTGTTTGTCCTTTATTTATTTATATATTTTATTTAAAAAATTTTTGCTTTTTGTTTATTGGTAAAAGAAAGAAACCGAGAATGGAACCCAAATAAAAAAGTGATGTGTCCACAAAAAGTATCATAGAATTAGAACTAACATGTTTACCAAAGCTATCACCTTAACTATGGCTTCTAGAAGTTGCAAATTTATTATCAGTGTCCATTAAAACTGGTTGGGCATGATTCAAATAAGTTACCACACTAGCTATCATTCTAGCTGAGTAGGTCGTGCTAGGCTGCAATATTTCATTTTTCAAATATTCTTTCGAATGGCGTCAAGAAAATATAAATATATAATTAGTTCGTTATAGTTTAAAGTTGAAGTGTTTAAATTTATGATTATTGATTCTTGTATTCTTTGAAACGGCTGTCTACCAAACTGCGAGCACAAGAGTATGATTGAAATTTATCTTTAGGCATTGCAATTTCGGCAAGCCTTGATCGTTAAAGTTTGTTAGTATGTCCTACATTCTTGTTGTTTATATTAATCTTGTACACATTTCGTGTTGTAATTTTTGCTGTCATAATAACTGTGAGAATTATTGTTATTATTAAAATTCATATTTTTCATTATTCCGCGAATTAAACACACTATCCTTGTCTGTTTATTTTGTTACTGTTTGGTAACTAAATGCTTTCTTATTTGAGTAAATATTTGCAAGGATGATCATTCAATGAACACCAAAAAATGATAAGTTCAAATCATGGAAAACATTATGAAGTTTGATCAAATGATTGGTTAGCATTTCAACACTAAAAGAGAAGGTTAGAGAGAAAGTTGCTCGCATTCCCCAAAACCAATAAGCCACTATGTTGTTGGCTTGTTTTAGAGATTTTGATACTCATTTGTAGACTCTTGCTCTCCACTTGTCACTGCAGGAAGATATTCATTTTACACTGCATACAGCTTATGCCAAACCCTTTTCATAGGTTTTGTTCTAAAGCTACTTCCACCGTCCATGAAATTGTATGCAAAATTTAGGCCAGCAACAAGGATATGGATATGGATATGGATATGGCTGCCATATTATCATTTATGTAGTCTTTTTGCTCATTTTCAAACACCATTAATGTCACTACTCATTTCTTGATTGAGTACCTAACAGCGATCACATTATGGCAAACGCATATCTAACAAACAGCAAGCATGTCTAGAGATATGAAATGTCTGCCATCAAACTGTTTGTTCTCTTCCCTTTCTGGTCAAATTGAAATGGTTTTTGTTTGTTGTCGTTACCTTCTTGTAACATATCTCAGTGTTGTCTGTTAATGAGTTGGACTGGGAATCATATTTTTCATTCTAGATAGCAATAATTAACCCTTCACCCGTACATATCTCAGTGTTGTCTATGTGCTGATTTGATTTCAGTTTATTTTTAGGTACACGAATTAATTAATATTCTGGGTAATGGCCCTTAAGGAAAGAAAATTAATTTGAAATTAATATGGAAGATAGCTGGAATGCGCTTTCGATGAAGGTGGGGGGTGGGGGGTGGGGATGCTTGGGGTTTGTTTGTGTTGGAGCTGGCAGACACCATTGTTTAAAATATTGTTGGGGGGGTAGAGTTTAGGGTTTCGGCTGACTTGTAGAATTGAGATATGGGTAAAAGAGTGAGCAGGTATTTGTTGGGGGTTGGTGGCGTGGGTGCCATGGCTCAGATGAATTTCTGTTATGCAATTTGGTTTCTCTTTATATATAATTTTTTTCTCTTTATGTAACGGAAATGTCAATGTAACAGTGTTCTAAACTAATTATGATCACGTGAGAGATTAAAACCCATAATAAGATATGATTAATTTAAAATACCGTCATAACGGCAAGTGAGGTTTTCTCTAGTTACTGTTTCTAACACTAAAACAGAAGCAGAACAAAAAATGTTACCAAAGGAAAAATTGACCAACCACTTTTTATTAACAACTTCTTATTTTTTTTCCTATGAGTTAATTGCTGAAATATCCTCGAACTAGGATCCTAATCGAACTTAATATCTTGAATAAAAACATCAGTAAATTTAGCACCTGAATTAATTTAAATTGCCAATTTTACACATGCCATTAGATTTTATGGAATTTCATCCAATCTTATGTTTAAACCCAATCATGTGACGCATACATGTGAACTATTTGGAGGGCAATTTTGTCCAACTAAGTCCTTTCTCTCCCAATTCTCATCCCCACGGCCTCTCCTCCACCCTTCTAAGTTACAGCAAGTTCCCTATAAAACAGTAAGTAAAGAAACGAATACTCTCAGATTCTCTTGTAATGACTGCAAAAAGATTCAGTCTATAAGCCCCAAGTTGTTAGTGTGTCAACTAGTAGAAAATGCAGTTTTTTTTAGTACACAAAATTGTATTTACATGCTCCTTTTGCTCTATCATCCCCAACAAACAAAACACCAGTGAAAGTGATATATAATTATCTTCAAGTTCTCAATCCTGTTGTCACTTACAATAATAATTGTAATAGACAAGCTCAATAGACACGAATTTCCTAAACAGTGTTGTGTTAATTTGCTAGACGACAGTTTGTCTTAAAACGGTCAGTTATTAGGGTGTAAACATTTGAAATATCCAGTTTTTAAAATGACCCACTTGTGAGGAAAACGTTCGTGTGTTGCGTCAAAGGCAAAATATAAAAATCACTGTTACCAGGAGGAAGCATAAGTTTATGTAAAAAAGAAAAAAGCCCAAGACATATATGACCAAAAATCAACTAGGGCAGCTTGGACAATAGAAAAAAAGGGAGACCAAGGCATTTGACTAAAACAAGGCATTCGAAGGTTGGCAAAAACAAAAAGGAGACAAGTCATTCGAAGAGAGAGACAGCCCATCTTCAACCTTCGTCTTCGTCGGCGTCCCCAAATCTTGGTTCACGAAACTGGAGAGGAACTCAGGGGTTTTGATACGACAGTTGTTCGCAATTGTTTCTCTCTCTTCTCTCGGCTCCCTTCCGCACCCGCACTCGCACTCGCACTCGAAGGAACTCAGTGATAGCGCCGTCTCTTTCGGCTCCCTCTCTCAGGTAATTTTTTTTTTCTTTTCAATTTCTTCTCATTTACTTTCTGTTATTTTTTCCTTTCTTTAATTCTTTGTTTGTTGTCTTTAAAAACCCAATTTCAATTGATGAGGTAAAAGCCCCAATTTTTAGGTTGATTGAATATAGCAGTGTAGCAGATATTAATGTCTAGCAGCAGCAGTAGTCTAGGTCCACAAACTCGATTATGTAGGAAGAACAATACTATACCTTCCCCGTTAATTATAGCCTACATATATACAAGCTTTTTCACTCATATATATAACCAAAAAAAGTTGTAATGCTAATACTATAATACTCAATAATCTCTTCTTTACTTTTCTTTGCAGCAAAAAAAAAAAAAAAAAAAAAGGAAAATGATCAAGAATAACTTATCTATGCTTTTGTCTGGCACAATGCAAGTTCTCAACACATACAACATATATGCTATTACATATTTGTTGATCTTCTTTGCATCTAGTTGAGGATGAACAACTTCAAAATTTGACTTTAACCATGAAAGACTACACTTCGTTCCTTTATTGCACTTAACCATTCCAAAAATTGTCCAAGCGAGTTCTCTAGAGTCTAGATTGCTACCGGTAACTGGATTGCCATCTATCGGCAATCCAGTTATCCTAAGCACGTCTTCTAATCTTAAAACATACTTCCATTTGCCAAATATAAATTGTCCTTTTTTATAACATGCTAAAATGGTATTTAACATAGTTAAATCATGCTTCACCGTAAGCCTAGCATACTTCAAATAGGTATCGAATCATGTTCCTTCAAGTTGGCATTCAACCCTTTTATTCACATTCCATTTCATCAAAAACTTCATAAATTGATGAAAGGGTTGAAGGGTTAAATTGAAGGAACATGATTCGATACCTACTTGAAGTATGCTAGGCTTACGGTGAAGCATGATTTGGCTATGTTAAATGCCATTTTAGCATGTTATAAAAAAAGACAATTTAGATTTGGCAAGTGGAAGTATGTTTTAAGATTAGAAGACGTGCGTAGGATAACTGGATTGCCGATAGATGGCAATCCAGTTACCAATAGCAATCTAGATTCTAGAGAACTCGCTTGGACAATTTTTGGAATGGTTGAGTGCAATAAAGGAACGAAGTGTAGTCTTTCATGGTTAAAGTCAAATTTTGAAGTTGTTCCTACTCAACTAGATGCAAAGGAGATTGACAAATATGTAATAGCATATATGTTGTACGTGTTGAGAACTTGCATTTTGCCAGACAAAAGCAGAGATAAGGTGTGGCTCCTGTATCTTCACAACACACTTGAAAATGTGAAGACTTATGCATTTGGGGCAGCAATGCTGGCACATCTCCAAAATGCTATAGAAGATTTTTCAGAGAGCCCGAAAAGTAAACGCTTTGTTGGAGATGCTGCATTTCTAACAGTAAATATTAATTTCATGCCTTAAAAAAAAATAGAGTATGAAAGGTATTCTTTCGAAGGCCTTAAATTTTTTCAGGTTGCTATAATGGAGTATATCCCGGAGCGTGCTTATAAACTCATGAAAAGAAATGATTTTGCCAAACCTGATAAATTCCCTTTGCTCATCGGATGGGGAGAGGTGTACAAGCAAAGGCTGGAAAGCAAGTACAAGGCTTCTATGGAAGAGTATGTTGATGTGCTGAAGAATATTGAAGAGGTAAGGTAGTTATTCTAGTTTACCTTGAATTTATGCGTGCACTTCTCTCTCTGTTTCATTCATATAATTTGCTTCTTGTAGGTTACATGGCAGCCATATGCAAGGCTTACTGAGTCCTTGCCGGATTGTTTAAAACCTCAATTGATCATGCGTTTGAGTAGAACAGTCATGATCTGTTTTAACTACGTGGCTTACCATCGCCCCGACAAATGCATAAAGAAGTTTGGCTTCCACAAAGTTGATTTTAGTGCTTGCTGCCAGGTGAAGTCATACCAATCAAAAGCTATGAGTGGGCCAGGGTAAGTATATTATTCTAAGAAACATTACGTACTGGATTGGGAGTGCAGACATATATGTTTGATACAATGCATTGATGTTCTGGCCAACTCTCCAACACCTGATTTGGATGAACCCAATCCCAACAGTTTTGCTATGTGCAGCCCTACAACACCTGTTATATATATTGCAAAATTGGTGATGGCATATAGAAAATTTACTGATATCCATGCTCTATAATATCACCGTTATTGGTACATGTTACTTAATTTTCTAAATGGCTTTGCAAATGTTTGATTTTTTGGTTTTTTGTCTTAAAATGAGGATGCACCTGTACCTGGACACACTGCCACTCCCTCTCCCTCTGCCTTCATGCCCGCTTCCTTTGGACACACTGCCACTCTCTCTCAACACACTGCCACTCCCTCTCCCTCTGCCTTCATGCCCGCTTCCTTTGGACACACTGCCACTTTCTCTCAACACACTGCCACTCCCTCTCCCTCTGCCTTCATGCCCACTTCTTTGGACACACTCCCACTCCCTCTCTAATGGAAGAAGATGGATGGTCAGAGGCTCAAGTTAACATAGAGGATGAAGAGGTCCGAACTTCAGAGGCTCAAGTCCGAACTTCACAGGCTCAAGGTAACAATATTATAATGGTTATTCATTTATTACATGATTACCCAATCAATTGTTATCAACACTAAATATATTGAATGGCAGGAGTGGAGTCTCAATCTAAATATAGTTAATTGTGTTTAATATCTTTGCTTAGTTTTCTTTTTCACACTGTTACTACCATGTAGTTCTGATCCTAAACCCTAAACTCCATAGGCTCAAGGTAACAATTATAATGGTCATTCATTGATTCACAATGCCTTGTATTATATACTACATTTTCCTTCAATGAAGTTAGTAAATTTGATAAATTTTAATCAAATTGGATATTAAGTTCTTCCAATTCTTGACAGCTTGTATTACCCAAAATACTCAAGCTGTGCAAACCCCACCTTCACAGCTTGTATTTTCAGTCATAGACCAGGAGGCAGAGCCCTCCACCTTGCCTAGGCCAGTTCCGCAGCATAATTCTACTGCTGACCCGTCAACATCTCATATACAAGATGTGCAGACCCCACCTTCACAGCATGCATCTTCAGTCATAGACCAGGAGGCAGAGCCCTCCACCTTGCCTAGGCCAGTTCCGCAGCATAGTTCTACTGTTGACCCCTCAACATCTCATCAGGCATCTCCATCATGCAATCCTCCGCTACCGGGATCTCAAGATCAACAATCTGCTGCAGCACCAGCAGAAGTTGCAGAAGCGGCAAAACCACCAGTCTTCAATTCATCGCCTTCCATAGCTACCAACTCAAAATCTGAAAACAACCCATTATCACAGTTGGTCGATGCCATACGCTTCATGTTAGATCCAAAGGTATTTACCATTTTCTTTATAAACTTCCAAGTGATTTACATATAATTTGTCATTTCTTGAGTGTAAATTATCACACATGCACATGCCCTGATTTAATTGAAGTTGCCATTGTTTTGCAATCAATTTTAACATGCAAATACTAGTTGTTATTTTTCTGTTATTTCAATCTCTACTCTGGATCTGAATAGATTAAATTAACAAGAAATAACTATTTTTGGTTTGGTTGAAAGGTTAAAGAGCGTGCTGTTGAAATTGGCGAGGCCATGGATGTCGAAGATGGGGTGACAGGAGCAGAGAATGTCTTTCATAGACACTTTCCTCACAATATATCTGAGGATAAACCCGAGTCATTGCCAGCTAGAAGAGGCTTATTTTTCATCAGGAGATGTTTTGGCTACTCCTCCTACACATGATTCTTCACTAGTCCACAGCCATGTTTTCTTCGTATTATGTGCAAGACATCAGAAATGTAAAGTTCTGATATCCTCTTACTAGGTTACTTTGACATTACATCGTTTTTGTTTTGCTCGTCATACAAATCTTCTACAGATGACTTTGTTTTCATTATTAAAAAGAAAAAAAATGCATATTGACCACACACAAAATGCATGAATTTCCTAGTTCAAAATTACCAAATATAAGGAAACTGCCCCTACTTGTTTAAAGGAGTCGAGCAAGAGCATCAAAGAATTTCACGGTCTTGGGCCAGTCACATGTTTATGTAATGTCTACTAGGGCCAATTCCGCCAGGGCAGTAAAAACTGTTATTGGAAGCGTTTTTAACACACTGAGAAATGTGTGAGTTTTTATAACAAGTAGTTAAAATTTACCCCATACTTCTATAAATGCCTGTTTTTATAAAATAAAATAAAAAATTTAAAAAGCAAAAAATTCACCTAAATACACTCAAATAACTCAAATGCCCTCGAAGCTAAAACCCTCCATAAACTTAAAAAGCGAAACCTGCAATCTCATTTTCATCGGCATAAAACGTATGAACTCTCCTACGTTTTGATCAATGTTATATCATTGGAGGGACAAGCTTTGTGGGTGATAACGATTAAGCCAAAAATTGTCATTGACCCCATTAACAAGCTTCTGTAAATTATTTATGTGACTTTGAGAACCAGACATCTCAATTGGGCTCCCTTGTTTCCCATCATGTAATGCGGCCAACTTGAACCATGAATACCATTTCGAGGACTTGAAAATGCAAATCCTATTCCCACATTTGAGTACGCATCCCACGGCCTCTCCTCCACCTTTCTAAGTTACAGCAAGTTTTTCTCGACTTGAGTTCCCTATAACAGTAAGTAAAGAAACGAATACCCCCAGATTCTCTTGTAATGACTGCAAAAAGATTCAGTCTATGAGCCCCAAGTTGTTAGTGTGTCAACTAGTTGAAAATGCAGTTCTGTTACTACACAAAATTGTATTTACAGGCTCCTTTTGCTCTACCTTTATCTTCAAGTTCTCAATCCTGTTGTCACTACAACAATAATTGTAATAGACGACACTCAATAGACGACGAATTTCCTAAACAGTGTCGTGTTAGTTTGCTAGACGACAATCTGTCTTAAAACGGTCGTCTATTTAGGGTGTTAAACGTTTGAAATATCCAGTTTTTAAAATGGCCCACTTGTTAGGACAACGTTCGTGTGTCTTATTTGCATCAAAGGAAAATATAAAAATCGCTGTTACCAGGAGGAAGCATAAGTTTATGTCCCCAAAAAAATAAATAAATAAATAAAACGAAGACCAAGGCATTTGACTAAAACAACTAAAGACATTCGAAGGATAAACTCTGAAAGGATAAAATCTGTTTGTGGCATTTAAATTCTTATAGAGCAACCACCAATGTTGTTTATCATAGCAAGATAAACTAGTTTCAATTTTTTATAATTCTTTAATGTCAATGATGTGAGGTGTGTTATGCTATGCTTTCACTATTAACCACTTATTACATGTTGAACATGAGGTTGAACTTGCTTGCAAGTTTGAAGGACTCGAGCATTTTAAGGTTATTTGCTTTAATGGTGCTTATGTATAGGATATTTGCTTTTGCATGTTTCAGGTTATTGATATTTTCTTCTGCATTTTGCAGGTTGCTGCTGATCCTTCCTTGAGTTTAAAGCAAAGAGCTCTCAATGCAGATGCTAATGCGCTTTGATGAGAAAAGTAGCAACTTTATTGTACATAAATTGGTCGAATCGCAAGCCACTTTTATGTTCAATGCTCAAGTGTTGAAACATACAATGAAATGTTGAGCCGCCACCTGAATGAGACTCGAGTTATTGTTTTTGTGAACTATTTTATCTGTATTTTTACTTTATTTTCCTACCATTTACACCCCATTCATTTCTTCAACCAAACTCGTTTTCAGAAAAGAATCCTACGCACAGCCTCGAAATATGTGTCTCTCTATTTCTTGTAAAACAGAGTTCCTTTTGCTGTTCCTTCAGGTAATAGACATGGTAGCTCACTCTTCAGAATTTGAAAAATATTGTTGTTTGAGATGAGGAACAGAATGAGCTAGAGATGTTGGTGCGATCATCGTGCCCATTAGAAGTTAAGGGGGGGTCCTCAATGTCAAAACAAGTTTATGAGTAGACTTTTTGCAAAATAAATTTTTTAGCAATTACCAAAGGGAATAAGCAGACCAAACACTCATCAAAAAGTATGCAGGAATAACCAGCAAGAACTTTTGGATCTCCACCTGAAGGAATGAACTCTAACCCAGCAGTAAGTACGAAATCTTTGAAATTTGCATCAGTTGCTAGCCTAACCCTATGGCCATATTCCTGCAAGTAAAGTAACGCATCCATCAATCTACATGAAATAAGGGATACAGTAGTTATTTTTGAATCATGGCTGTATTAAATTACCAATTGGTTAACACTTCAGCGCTACTATATATGTATATGTGTGTGTGTGTATATATAGTTATTCTCTTATCTGGATGTTCGCACGTTATTATCGTGCAGATGTCATTGTAAACAGGCAAGAAAGTAGAGAGGAGTAGTACAAAATAAATAATGTCCCCACGATAATAACGTTCAGATGTCCGCATAGGAGAATTTCAGATTGAGACAATTTGACACTCATTTTTAGATTCCACTTGTTAAAATGCAGAAAGATATTCAATTTACAATGCATACAACTAAAAGATGCCAAACCCCTTTCATAATTTTTGTTCTAGAGCTACTTCTACCGTCCATGAAATTATACGCAAAATTTAGGCCCGCAACATGGATGGATATGGCTGCCATATTATCATTGATGGTGTTTGGATAATTTTCGAACAACATCAATGCCTATACTCATTTCTTGACTGAGTACCTAATAGTGATCATGTGATGGCAATTGCATATCTAACAAACAGAGAGCATGTCTAGAGTTAGGAAATGTCTGCCATCGAACTGTTTGTTCTCTTCCCTTTCTGGTCAAATTGAAATGAAGTCTTCTGAGTTTTGTTTGCTGTCGTTACCTTCTTGTTACATATCTCAGTGTTGTCTATTACTGAGTTGGACTGGGAATCATATGTTAATTCACGATAGCAATAATTAACCCTTCAAAAACCCACAAAAATCTTTCAAAAGATACTACCAAGTTGAAGTAACAAAATAAGCCTGCAGTGTGCAGTAGGCCTCGGTCATTTTGGGTCAATCCTGGCCTTCTTTTAGTAGGCTGGGCTGATTTCCTCCTTGTGCAAATTGGACATGAAGCTCCTGATCATGTGATTAAAATCTATGGTCAATGGCCATGAACAGGTGAATTGTTGAAAATTGAAGCAATCAGAGGTTCCAATTCCTAGTTATATGCTGTCTCTAATTTCTGTCTCACATCAACCTCTGGAAGGTAATAGGTAGAACTTTTGATTCTACAGATCAGTTTGATACTTCAAAAATTATTAGATACGTAACACTTAAGTACATGTTTGAATTTTCTAATTTGCGTAAACTTATTGCCACGGGTAATTGATAGCATCACATCATCTAGGCATCAGAGAAAAAGATCTATACAGTTGATCATCTACCTTACTATCATGTATGCTATTGAACATCCAAGGGAAAACCCAACATGGTAACCAGAAATGATCACTCAGCTATACCTCCAATGTCGTTTGCTCCGGGTCTGACAATCGTAGGTAAAAGTCTCCAAGATTGGGTAATCATCTCTATGAAGAACCCAAAGATCGTGATTCATTTTGTACAGCATCTCCATTTTCATTGGTTGTCAATAGCATTGAACTTTCCACTGCTCTGTTCACCCTACCATATGCATGAGACTTACACATTAGCAACTTCCTGGTCATTCTCATTGGTGGTTTTAGGAGCAGAGCTTTTCTCAAGATCTGCAATTGCTTCTGATACGACAACACTTTCTGTTTCAGAACCAATAGAAACTTTCATTTCTTGCTTGGGTGCATCTAAATTCTCAGTTGCAGATAATGTCATACTGGAACCTAACTGCATATCCTTGGATTTGGGGTTTTCGTTCTCCTTCCCCGAAACAGCTTCCAAGTATGAGTGCCTTCGGCTAGAAGTTAGACTTGCATCCTTGTACAACTTTGGTAACATCTCTGTTCCATCAAGAGAATCAGCGAATTCAACCAGCGCCACCGTCGAATCATTGCTCATTTTTGCTTGTTCAATCGTGTTGATTGATGAATTAGTAAATGCCTGAACATCTAAGTTGGACGAACCAAAATGATTACCTCTTTCGCCACCATACACAGCATTGTCAACAGCAGCATATTTAGCTGTGCCAATATTACCAAATTTAGGGCCTGAATCATCTGTATCAACTCTAAAATCTAGGATACCATTGGTTTTATTCTCTTTATCTACCTCTTCTTCCTTCACTTTTCTCAAGCTTCCGACTTCAATTTCACTGCTTAGTTTTTGGGTGTTCTGTTTCACAGCACTGGATGCATCATCACCCTTGTACTGTTCCTCTCTGGCCTCCTGGGTGTTCCTTGCATCTTCATTTTGGGCTTGATCCTCTAGCAATCTGGGAATCTCCAAATCATTTCCCTTCTCTTCACTTTCCTCTTCCCTCTCCGTATCTTCTTCATCAATCAAATCCTCTACCCCTTCAGACTCGTCCTCAGCTCTCTCTTGATCATGCCCGTCTATTTCATCATCTTCAGCACCTCTTCCTTCCTCCTCACTTTCTTCATCTTTACTCTCATCTACCTCTTCTTCAGATTCTTCTTCTTTTTCCCTATGCCTTCCAATATCCAAGGAAGTTTCCTCCACCCGAGGATGGAGGCTACGCCTCCCAAGTTTTATTGTTTCTTGCCCATTCTGCATCTTTCCCGAAATCTTTGCAGAGCTCTCTTCATATGCTTTCTTATCATGGGAGTGCTTGAGCTGGTAAAGCAACCAGATGCAAATAGCAAGCAGCAGAAATATCTGAAGAGCATGCTTCACCTTGAAGCCTTTTGACCTCTGGTTCCTACTGGGTGATTGCTTCAACATGGTTATTACTTAAATACGTGTTAACTCTACCAATTAGCAGCAGCAAGTGGTAACCCAATCTGCACAAAGGGAAGTAAGAACCATATGTAAATAACCATGAAACAATCTAAACTAAACCGTATATCGGAAATGTTATTTATCATACATCCAAATTTCTACTTTAGAAACTGAACAATGCACAGAATAAAATAACCATATTCTGCAGGATCAAATTTACCTCCTATTTGGTGAGAATGGAAAGGGTTATAAAGTCTGGAATTGGTTATGGGTTGCACACAACAAAACATATTGCACTAATTGAGTGGTGAGTTGAGTTTGGAGATTCAAAATTATATCTTTGCTGTTAGTCTTCCCAAACCAAGCCAGCTCATTGAAAAAAACCAACTCGAAGTCTTTGCCGACAGTGACAAGGGAAACGATAATAGGGAAAGGAAATAAACTCCATTGGAATGTATTTATGCCTGTGCAGGCAGTGTCAAAATGCATAAATAATCAAATTATCCAGAAGAATTTACCTTATAAGCAACACTCTTTTTCACCCTTAGAAATTAATGTATGATCCAGCTTAGGACAGCATTAAAGAATATTAATACTACTCTTATGAAAATATTCAACAGTGAAATGAGTTGTACATGCAGCAAGTTAGAGAAGATATCAAATTTGCAGATAGAAAACAGAACACAGATGAAACTTGAAGAACCAAATCCAGCATATACTTTTACCAGTGAACGCAAACAGAAGCTGCATCATTTTTTAGAAATTGAAATCAACCCATTGGTAAGAAAACAGCAGATGAGAATTTATCCCACACCCAACTTCAAGTTCTACGCTTACAGCGACAAGAATCCCAAAACCCACATGAAAACTTGTCATTTCTAGCTTGAAGGGGCCAAAATCCTCCCTTGAATACGCTATCCAAGTGTTTAAGCAAATCTTGGAAGTATAAACAAGTACTTGTACAAAATAAAAACTAGAAAAAAAATTAACGTTACAGGAAAAAAGAAAAGAAAAAACCAAACACGGAATGAATAAAAGAAGCTAAGATAGCGTACCAGTGACTCAGTGGAAAAGCTGAGTATCAGAACTTGAGATAAAAGGAGATGGGATTAGAGTTTTGGGCATTTGGCTTCATCTTTCATATATACATGTATGTATGTATGAACAAGTACCAAAATTTACCAAAATTTACCCCAACAATAAATATTCTTCTTTTTATTTACTACCCTTTTCTTCTTCTATTCAAATATGTGGTTAGAAAGGAGAGGAGGACAGTGAGTAGTTGAAGGGTGTGAATAATGTATGCTCTCTCTCTCTCTCTCTCTCTCTCTCTCTCTCAGGGGAAGCAATAAAAAGGCAAAATCCAATGTCACATCTGCAGGTGAGATTTTACTGAGAGTGAGAGAAGTGTAACTGTGAGAGTGTGACAGAGAGGACAAAGCATTAAAATCAAGTTGGCTTCTTTTTGGGGGACTATGGACAATGACGACTCCATACTGCCAATGCCAAATACGACATTCTACACGTATTCTGATAATGTTAATTTCTTTTGTTACTAAAATATAAACCAAATATTTTATTTTTTTCATTTAAGAAAAGGAGGGGTGTTAGATACTTCGAGAAAAGTAATGATCTTGTTGATCAGATTGGCATCAAGTCTACCAATGAGGGGAGATTATGTTCGACTTCTTTTACCCCAGCCTTTAAGAAATTTTAACCATTCGAGAGGGATTCAAGTCGTATCTACGTGGAGTTCAAACATTGCTCGAGGGGTCTCAAATGGCTATTTTATTTCTAAATATGAAAAAAAAAACCCAAAGTTTTATGTTTCAAGAAAAGGAGTATATCTATATTGATAGTGTCAATTTATCACTTACATTTTTTCTTTTTAAACTAATTTTTCTAATGAATTATACAAAAATGGTCAATCTATCCCCATCGTCAAATTCCTAACAATTCTATTAACAATACCGTCAAATAAAGTTACATTCGCACCATTGAGCGTCTCTTTCTTTGCATATTTGACTAATATGAGGTAAATGGGGGTTCGAGTCATAAAGAATATGACGTAAGAGTTATTAAAAAAAAAGGATCAACTACATAAAACTCCCTCAATTTGGTGTGCTTCCAAATAGTCCTGGGTACAAGTCCCCCTAATACCCGTGTACATGAGTTTTCCTCTCTTCGTTTCTAACTTCAGCTAAATAAATAAAAATATATTTGGATATAAATAAGTCAAATAACACAACTGATTTGGTTCGGTTAATTTGGACCAATCTAAAACAGTTCGGTTTGGTTTTTAGCTGAAGTTAGACCAGTGAACACTTTTTTTCCGGTTATTTTTAATCCAGTTCAGGTCCGTTTACCTGTTCATCGTTTTTTTCCCCACCCCTAGGTTGAATCATTACAAGGCTTATTGATGATAAACTTCTTTTCAAACAACATTTGAGTCAGTGAACCAATGAGGGGAGATTATGTTCGACTTCTTTTACCCCAGCCTTTAAGAAATTTTAACTATTCGAGAGGGATTCAAGTCGTATCTATGTGGAGTTCAAACATTGCTCGAGGGGTCTCAAATGGCTATTTTATTTCTAAATATGAAAAAAAAAACCCAAAGTTTTATGTTTCAAGAAAAGGAGTATATCTATATTGGTAGTGTCAATTTATCACTTACATTTTTTCTTTTTAAACTAATTTTTCTAATGAATTATACAAAAATGGTCAATCTATCCCCATCGTCAAATTCCTAACAATTCTATTAACAATACCGTCAAATAAAGTTACATTCACACCATTGAGCGTCTCTTTCTTTGCATATTTGACTAATGTGAGGTAAATGGGGGTTCGAGTCATAAAGAATATGACGTAAGAGTTATTAAAAAAAAAAGGATCAACTACATAAAACTCCCTCAATTTGGTGTGCTTCCAAATAGTCCTGGGTACAAGTCCCCCTAAGACCCGTGTACATGAGTTTTCCTCTCTTCGTTTCTAACTTCAGCTAAATAAATAAAAATATATTTGGATATAAATAAGTCAAATAACACAACTGATTTGGTTCGGTTAATTTGGACCAATCTAAAACAGTTCGGTTTGGTTTTTAGCTGAAGTTAGACCAGTCAACACTTTTTTTCCGGTTATTTTTAATCCGGTTCAGGTCCGTTTACCTGTTCATCGTTTTTTTCCCCACCCCTAGGTTGAATCATTACAAGGCTTATTGATGATGAACTTCTATTCAAACAACATTTGAGTCAGTGAGGGTGAGACCACCCAAAAGGGAGCGAAGTCCCAGTCGCAGAGGACCATCACGCTAGACTACTCCTCACCCAACAACAAAAGCAATAACCACAAACAAGAGGCGCGACAACAAAACAAGAGAAATCAACAAACCTTAGGCCTAAGACCAGACGCGCAGTTTCCACATCTATTTCATGGCACAGTAACTTGAACCTTGTTTCTTTGTAAAAATCCAAGACATCCTAGTTCTAACATATGACCCAAAATCACGGTAACAATAACCAATAGTAAAATTCACTTCTTATGACCCGCAGAGCTGTCTCATGGAGTGACAGAAGTAGTAGATAGTTTAAACATGCTTCAAATGGAACAATAGCAGCTACTGCTTGCTTCTGGGTAGCCCAAAATTTGACCTTGGTTTGGCAGATGCGACTTAAAAATCTGCAACAATTCAAATTGTTAAGTAAATAATCAGAATAGTAAGGGAAATAAGGAAAAACAAACATTGAAAAGCTTGCTAGGGTGAATAAACCCATGCACGTGAAAAGAAATCACTGAAACTCAAGAAAGATATCATTGCTTGCACATATACCTTGAATTTGGTTGTTTTGGATTTACAGACCGCAAAAACATAAGAAACTTCTCTGCAGATACTTCTCTTAACTCTCTTCATCTACAAGAATGGTAGATTCATTGCCAATCCCAAGGTCCGTTAAAGTTGCCATTTCATCTTCAAGCAACATTGGCAAAGGAGAACCCTGAAAATTTAGGAAAAATATATATTTACTGCAGCAGAAAGTGATGATACTGGCAAGAGTCCTTCCTTTCTACGTTCTGGTAGCAAGCAATTCTTTAGCTTATAGAATTTAAGTACCGGAGGTAGCAACTGGTGCATTTGTATTACTTTTAAAATGTTGTTCCACGGTGAGATCAAAGACATCTATATTAGAATTAAATTATGTATTAAGGGTAGTTTAGGGTTTTCCTCTCTTTTGGTTTTCAATAAGTTTGACATGGTGGGAATGGCAGTATAATGACATACTATTCTCAACAACACGAACTTACTGATATTGTTTAAATCAACAATAACAAATGATATATTGTGTAAGAGGGAGGGCAAACCTCTTCTTGAAGAAACAATTTCAGCTTGATAGACTTCAGCTTGAAAAAGCTTTCACAAAGAATTTTTAGCTTACCAACCTAAAAAACAAAAAGAATGTAGAGTTTTTAAGATACATCCAACAAGACTTGTAATTTAGAGAAAGCGAGTGGGACCATAACCGTTGTGGCGCCTGGGAGTTTCTTCGTCAGTGACGGCTTCTCACCAATAGATGCTCCCACACATTTCAGGGTAATAGCTGCATAAAATTGTAGATTGGTTTGATAGTCCTTGAAAGAAGCTAATTTTAAATATATAAAAAACAATTTGAAGTTCCTACATAGAAGTCCTGAAGCCATTTTCTGAGGGCCTGCTGCTCCAACTAATGGTTTTTCATCTTCAATTCCATGAAAACCCTTAAGCTCCGCAAACCTGTAACAAACCAAAGGTTCATGAGATGGAAGTATTTGATTCCTTCCACCATCAGCAGATGTCATTTTTGGTGGCAACCACTAGTGGAATTAACGTCCCAAACCCAAGGCCACCCAAGGCGATTGAATGTGTATTCAAGGGAACAAGGAAAATCTGAAAGGAAGTTTAGGAAAGGTAAATCATTTATTTATCCCAGCTCTTATAGCCCTCAGAAATTGTGTGTTTCAACATGCAAAAGCGCGGTCATATGCTAAGCTGTCAATGAACATCTACTATTAATTCAACGCTGTGTGAATTCAGAATGTCAAAAGACATCCGAAAGTAGTCAGTTTTGATAATCTAGAGCACTGAAACTCATGATGCAAGCAACAAAGCTCTTGCACAACAAAGTAATCCAAGTTGATTAAAAGAAAATGAAAAAATAAACACCACACAATTTGATATAACCATTTCCAAAATAATAACACAATTCTTCAATGAGCCAAGGCTCTCAGGAACAACATAGGAAAAAATAAAACTACATGGGATGCCCCTCATGATATTTTTCTTTTTAAACAAAAAGACAAAAAAGATTAACTTGAAAAAGACAGATACCTAGGATGAAGCCACTGGAGTTCTTTGCTATTTCCTTGCATTTTTGACATAACTAATCGGACATACCTGCAAACAAAATAATTACAGTTCAGAGAGAAAAACTAACTCCTTTTTTTCTTTTGGCAAAAGACTCAGAAAAGTAATTCATACATGAATAAGAATAACTTCCCTGAACCAGAATTTTAGGGAATGCTATTGCACTCAGCTTAACATCAGAACTGTTAGTCATGCATTTATGATCCCTTGTCACCAATCAGTGAAGAGCACAACCAGTGACTTGGTCAACTATTATGCAAACCCAAAAGTTTGATTGAAAAAGGAGACAGGAAACTAAACCTACAAAATTAGACTTAGAAGATTAACAAACACTACAAACGTGGTTTCCAGCTGAAGCATAAAAATGTTTTGATCTCTTTATGAGCCGCCTCCAGGAATACTTAAGGGCCAGCTGAGCCCTTAAAAAAATATGCGTATATATACACACATATCCATCAATTCTGATGGAAAGAGCAAGTGATGTTCAACATCTCTATTGTAGAAGTGGTGATATGAAACTGAAACATTCTTCGTTTTGTTTTACTAAATATAATAAATAGAATTGCCATATTGAGAGCCTGAGGCCGAGACTAACAGGTTCTGACAATTAAAGAAGCAATCTCGGGCTAAAGAAACCTAAAAGCCCTACATAAAAGTGTGCACTTGTGGTGGTAAACTAAGCTGAAGGATGAACATGAGAAAAAAGAGGCATACCGAATCTCTGACTCTTTTCTTTCACGAGAACTAACCTGAAAGATATGTTAGACAAACTATATCAGATAATGAAAGAAGCAAATTTGGAGTTCATAGGACCTCGAGGTTTACCTCACTCCCATTCAACATTTCAACTTTAGCTAAACGGGCAACCAAAACAAATCGTGGGATTCCACCTTGTCCAGGATCAGCCACTGGATTCTCAGAAAGCCTGATATCCTTTAATAACAAAAGAAGAATGAGCAAGCCAGAAACTAGAAAACTAGGAGAGATCTATGTGATTTATTTATGTGAAAACTAATGAGGAAAAGCAGATTGATTTTATTAACACATAAAATCCCCAAAAAAAAATAAAATCCTTAATTGTGTCAACTAAAAATTTATCCATGTTGAAATACCAGCCCTTCTAGCAGTCATACCTCTCCCCCTTGTTAAATGGGTTCATGAGTACGACTCCTCAAAGAACAGGTAGTTGAACCCAAAATAAAGGGAGTATGATGGAGTGAATGATTTTATCAATGAATATTGTCATGTTGTTCCAAGCATTGGTAATAAAAATAATATAAAAATAATCCATGTCAAAAACAATTTTTTGTTGTTGTACCCAATTTCATATATCCAAGGGGTGTTTGAGGAGCAAGGGAAGGAAGAGTCCTAATATGGTAAATTTCAGACATCTACTTTCCTCTTCTTTTTTACTTTTTTTGTTTTGGCCTGGTGAAGAAAGCCCTTTACTATAAATAAAGTACCGATGAAAATAAAGAAATAAAGAAACCAACATCTGTACAAGACATTTACAAGATCTCAGAGGACATCGAATGAGAAGTATATGTATGCACGATCTACCATTTGCACATTTTTTATTTAATATACTTAGCACAGGCAGACCAGGTTCAATTTATATTGCAGAAAAACTACAGCAGGCATCAATAGAGGCCAGATCCTCAATGTTGAAAGTCACCAGGTCTAATAACACAAATTTCAGACAAAATCTTACCACTAGTTGTGGGAATGAGTTTAGCGAATCAATAGAGGCCAGATCCTCGATGTTGTTGCCACCTGGAGCATGTTATGAGTAACCAATAAGTCACCGGACTCATTACACAAATAGCAAATGAAGGTTGCATGAGTAATACAAGAGTTGTGATAAGTTACCAAGAAGAAGGCAACGCAAATTCTGAAATGGCTTATGGCTTTCCTCACATGAGTCATAACCATTTAGCAGTTCATGCATCATTCCGTCATCAGGATAAAAGACTCGAATCAAACTGTTATTGCTCAAATGAAGCTGCTCCAAGCTGGATGCAGAGGCAATTTTTTAAAAATTTTAAAGAAAATACGGCAACCTCAGAGACATTTACACTTGCAGATATTTTTCTACTTAAAACACTACCGATCAATCTAACTAGCGTCCTATGATTTTTGTACCAGAGGTCAATAACCAAAAAGTAAGTACTTGCATCTCCTACCAATACCAACAGGTGTAAGATAGAGGTTTAAAGCTCTCTTGGCAGCATCTATACTACGTCAGGTTCGCTATTTTCATGTAAAAGCGCTGTACCCACTCAACCACTATAAGAGGGATCATGCCATGGAGAGAGTAACTAGCACGGCTAACCAATAAGTCACTCATGTGCAATTCTTACTTAGCCCTGCAAAGGATGGAGATGAATCCATATCCGTTGGTCACAAAGTGAAGACATACCCCAAACCTATCTTTTTTTATTGAATAGAAACATTTTGTATTCAAAATTAGAAACGATCAAAAGAGAGGACAATTAGAACACAGACAAAAAGAAGAAGCAATAGCCAATGAAACAAACACAAGGCCACGCAACACAGAAAACATAACAGCCAATCAAAAAGACAACCCCTTAAGACACTACAGCCAGCAGATCCCCCAAACCTATCTTAAGTTCTATACTTTTCATTTGTCAGGACTCAGGACCAACCCAAGATTCGTTCCAACCCCAGCCCCTCTCCAATTTCAAAGTAATTACTGTAGTGGAAGGAACATAAAATTGTTACTACCTTCTTAGCTGTGAAAGTTTCAAGATTTCATTCCAATCAGCTATACAATTGTCTTCCAAATTCAGAAGGCGCAAATAATCAAATCCCTGAACTGCAAAAGATGATGCAGGCTGGAAAAGAAGGCAGACCAAAAGCAGAGCTATCAAAATGCATTTGTTTGAGAATTTATATAAAGACAACGAAAACAATTATATAACTAAGGAAAAAAAAATTTTGAAACTCCAAAACATTTTCATTGAGAAGAAACAAAATGATTTACTGGTTTGAGATGAACCAACCATTGCATCTTTTTCTTTGCCATTTACAGGTTAACCTACTGATCCATAATTTACCATTTCTGTTTGATGAAGGGTTTGCCAAGTGTTAGATGTTATGTTCAGATTTTACAAACCTAAAGTGAGCTAGCTATTAATGTGATACTCTGTTCTGTTTATATACTTTCTGAAAGTATCTGAGTGCCACATCTTACACTATTCTTAGCTAGCTATTAATGTGATACACTATTCTATTTATATACATAAACACACAAAATCACCTACAAGGCGCTGCGGATCTCTCAATTGCATTGATCACATTGACCATACGGTGGAATCAGTGGATCAATGGCATTGAAGGGCATTGTACATCCCAGACATTACACAGGCGAAAATCCTCTTACACACATATATATGGCACAATGAAACACAAGATAATAAAATCTACTGTTAAAAGTAATATATTTCTCGTGGAAATATACCACCACCAAGAATTTCAGATAGCATACCTCTATTGTGCTTATTTTATTCCCCATCAGATGTAGTTCTTCAATTTCTGGCAAAGACTGTTTGAGTATTTCAACCTGCCACATCAAACAGACAATATCAAGCTATTTGATATAGAAAAGAAAATAGTAAAAAGAATAAAGAATAAAACTAAAATGGTGTAGGAGAAAGAAAAAAAAGGCACCTGGGTCCAATTTATGCCAATATTGTTTAACACTAAAATGCGGATGCGTTTTAAATGTGGCAACCCAACCATATCGTGTGCCATTAAGTTGTAAGATAAATTGAGGGCAAAAAGATCTGCCAATTGTTCACAGATTGTGCTAACATCCTGCAAACAAAGATTAATTCAAATACAGTAAAGGTCAGCCCCCAGCAACTTAAGAAACAAAGCCATTAAAAAATAAATTCGTGCATGCAAACATGTATGCCAAGAAAAGCTCTATTTAGTGAGACTAGAAGAGTGCACTAACAAGTTAACAAACACACATGAGATCACAAGTTGGCTGATTATAGTACGAAATTAACAATAACTCAATCAAATGATTTTAATTGTATTAAATGTGTCCGTTCAAAACAAAAGGACAGACAGACAGATTGAAATTTATATGGTTAAAATCTTCAGGGAAGTTGGTATTCCCCACATTTTATCCTTCTTTGCTGAAATTGGAAGATACAGAGCCTTGCCTCGCAAGGTTCAAGTTTTTGCTTGGTTAGTTGCCTATAGAAAAGTTAACACCTGCTATATGAGACCAATTGCTTTGTTTTTCTTCTCAGTGGTGTTAAACTTTGTAGAGCTGGTAGAAAAAGTACAGATCACCTGATTAGCTTTAATCTGTGGCTGAGATTGTTTAGAGAAGGACATGTAAGTTGGGTAATTCCAGCTGGTTGTGCTTCATTATTTTGTGAGCTTTTCGGTAAGCAGGTAAAAGTTCTGAGCAGCTGTAGGGTGCTGGCAGTTTTTCGAGTAGTTTGGTAAGAAAGTAAACAAAACTCTTTTTAAGATCTCTATCTATGATGAAGAAATGATAGGTAGTTCTTTGGTTATAGCTTTACAGGATTAGTTGTACAGTGCAGTCAAGAATTAGCAACGTCTCTTAAAATCATCACGTTAAACTTCAAGAAACTGCTATTATTCACCATTTTCATGATGGATGCTAACATTCTAACAAGTTCCAGAGGAAAAGTCAAACATGTAACCATCCTTTAAAAAATGCCAGTGGCAGACTGAAATTTTCTAATAGTAGAAAGTAAACAAATACCAGTATCTCCTTTCAGCATTAAATTATAAGTGAAACAAGGGAAAAAGCACTAGTCCATAAAACAACAGGTAAGAACCAGACGAGTAAATGCACAGAAAATGATAATGCAATAGCAGTAAAAAAACACAATGTATCCTGTTTTTCAAGAATGTGCTAACACACTAAAACTACTTCCTAGTACGGGTACGGGTAACAAAGTGGATTTCAATGGCATTTGCATGTACCTTCCATTCTGAAATTAGATTTCCAGTCAAGTCAAGCTCCTTTAAATCTGCAATAAAAGCATCATCATTGTTTTGGATGAGTATATATATTAGCCTACACACACGCATGGGCAAGTGTCCAGTCCGATTGTGTAATAGATTCTATTAATATTAAGAGCGAACCATTCATGAAGATTGGACTAGACTTGAACAAGAATACACATGACATGGTAGTAAGTATATATAGAAATGAACGCACACTATCTTGTTTCTAGCTTATTCTAAGAGAACCACTCATGAGTCCTGAAGATGGGATGGAGCTAGGGTGGAACTGGAATAACAGGAAATAATGTACTTAGTTGTTTGGACCCTAAACACATAGGACCGGGGTCCAATTTCCAACCTAAAAACTGATGCATACACTTTTGTGGAGGAGAGGATCTCAATTATAAAAAATTAAAAACTCAGCCGTTTGATTTCATAAGGACTTGAAACCTTGAACAGAAAATGAGGAGAAACATCTGCACATTTGCAGAAAGACAAAGCTCAGCACGCAACAGGATTAGTAACTTCTTATCTGACAGATAAAAGCATAAACCAATTCATGCATACAATAAAATAAATAAAACAAACAAACAAATGGCTAAGCATTTAAGTCTTGGCCTTAAGCCTTATTATGACTAGAAAATGAGTCAATCAGTTAAAATAAATTTTTGAGCTTCAGGGTTCCACTATCTAATGCATTTGGATAAAGCATATTTCTTCCTTCATTGAATTGTTAAGTTCATAAAATGGAGACGAATAAAACTTACTAGGCACATTAGTACTGATATCACATGGGACTCCAGGAGAGCTAACACCCAAATATGATACCGATGCACTCGTCAACTCCTCTAATCGACTTAGCTTGTCTTGAATTTTTTCTTTGCCAACAAGTTGAACATTTACACGCTTGTTGCTCGCTGAAAGGACATACATTTCATCTACAACACAAGAAGGAACGTAATAATAAGACAGTATTTCACAGTTTCTATGAATGTTACCCATTTCAAGCAAAATGCACATACCAAGCATTATCTTATTAGCCATTATACCAACTGGAAATTAATATTTGCAAAATGAACCAAATATTCAAGCTAAATTCACATTTAATCCATTTATGACTAAAATCTGAGAAATGCTATACAAGTTAACAACTAAATGTAGCATCATTATACAATACCAAGTTTCACACAGAACATTTCAGTAAATTTCAATTTTTTTTCTATAAAAAAACGCATTTCATTTCCAGCAGTTTGTAACATTTGCCACTGTTTTCCTTTTTTATTGTCTTTTTTCTGTCTGAAATTTTGCCACTGTTTTCAGAGCAACTAAATAAGCAAAAATGGAACTGATAAAACAGACATACCCTCTTCTTCTTTAGTCGTGTCACCTCGGTATCTGAGCTGAAGAGCTTGCAACAACGAAATGCCAGAGCTGAGATTCTGGGACCGAACAAAAGACCCGGATTGTTCGGACCTTGCCTGGAAGTATTGAACCCCATTGATGGTCCCATCGTGCTTGCCCTCTCCATTGTCCCAATCAACTCCGACCCATGTGCCCGAATAGCCTTGGACAGGTCCCACATACCTCACTGTCCCAATCCGACGTGGATCACCTGATGAGTGGACTCGCTGCCCAATTCTGAAGTCAGGCTTTGACTCGGATGATTCTTGCATTTTCTTCTCTTTCTTTTGCAATGTAGTCTTCTGGTTATGTTGTGTATATCTGAAGCAAATAACTAAGCGCTTGTTGTTTGAGGAGGATGATTGAATGTAAAGCTTTGTACTCGATGGTGAGTGAATGTTATCTTGTTACCTAAGCTAAATTAGGCAGAGCAATGACTGACACTAATCATCCCCTTCTAAGTTCGGCGTGAATTTTTGCTGATGGATTGACCAGGTTGGGTTTGGATACGGATATAGACAATACCATGAAGAGATCTGAATGAAAACCCATCATAAATATATATAAAAACTTGATACACCTTGAGCAAAGTTGTAATACTTTTGTAGACAGAAGGTGAATGAAAACTCATAAAAAAATCAACCCAGATCATAAATAATAAAAACTTGATAAACCAGCATTCTTTTGTAGAAAATCAGCATTTTTCATAAACTTCTGTAATACCCAATTCATAAATAAATAAATAAAGACAAATTCTATAAGGCCCATCAAAATAAAATTCATGCTACAAAATCAATGATTATGAAAATACAAAAATCAAAACAACTAAATTTGGGAGTATTGGCCTGAACCCAATGAACAGTATGGTCCCTACCCTAAATGCCATGAACCCATTCAACAAGATAAAATTAATTAATGAAAAAACTAAATCAATAAACAAAGATGAACCTGATGCAGATGAGATTACAAGAAGCAGAAGATGCTGGAGGAGCACAGGAGGCGCCTTGACGCCACTGCAAGATGGCGAGACTGATAGAGAGTGAGAGTGAGAGAGGGTGTGCTGGGGTTTTTATTTTTTTTTAAAGTTGTTTTAAGTGAGGCACGTCAATGTCATACAAGGGTGAAACTGTAAAAACGGAGAAAATCAACAGTGACCGGGAGTTGGGTTTTGCCTTCGGCTTTCGTTTCATTTCGTCTCTCTTTCTCAGTGACCTGAGCAACAACATATTACTCTGTATCAGCGATCGAATCGATCTTCGCAGCCATGGATACTTCAAACCTCACTTCGCTTCCAGAGGACACTCTCGAAGACAATGAACAACGAGCACCACAGCAACCCCGACCTCTTTCGGCCTTTGCCTCCCGCCCTGATCGCCCTTCCACTCAGTGAGTTTTTGTTCTCAACTCTCCCCCATGCACTTGAAGTTTCAACTTTTGGGGCTTACCCATCGCAATGCAATGTTTTTGTAGGACTTCTTCACAAAAATACTCGGCTTTAGATTGGAAGGGGTTTTTCGACGAAGAAGAAGATATTAGAATTCCGGACTCGGATGATGTGAGTCTGTTTAGAATTTGAACTGTCTGATTCTGCTACAATTTCATGATCTTCTAATGCGCTTTTCCATTTCAGGTTTTTCATGTATACACTGCAGGAACAGAGGGCCCAGTTGTTTTCTGTCTGCATGGAGGTGGTTACTCAGGGTATGTTCAAGTTTTGGTTTTTTTGTGTTCTTTTATTCTTGTTAAGCTGAAACGTCTTCTATTTGTTTCTGGGTTTAATTTTGTATGGAAAGCAATCACTTTCCGATGTGATAAATTATATTTGCTCAAGTGATATATAGTTCACACTGCTCTCCATCTATAAGCTGATGATGCCTTTGCAACTAAGAACATATGTGTTGTGACATTGCTAGACTGTAAAACTTTTGAAAATGGTGAAAATAGCCTTCTCTTTTCGAACCTCCTAATGTACCCAGCACAAAGAAACGAACAGCATAGTACTGAAGTTTATGCTTTGTACATATATGTACCATGTCTCATGAATCAGTTATAATGATCAGAGCGTGCTTGCTTTGCATGTTTTATCAAAGAAGAGAGTGCTTGCATACATTGCATGTTTTATTTGCGTTATCTATTTTATATGTAAAGTACTGTCAAACAAATGTCACGAAAAAATCACTTTTAGTGGTCATTATTGATTGCATGCAGCTTCTTTTTTCTCCTGTTTTAGTTTTTAAAAAAATATTTATTGTCAAAAGAAGCATAAGTTTGTTGCTACTCTTCACTTCTTTTGGGTCCCTTGTTTTATATCTTTAGTTGAATTACTTATCTGAGGTAATCAGAGGAAGCAAGAAATAGATTATTTCCCATAGGCAGCCTTGACATAGTAGAAAGGTTTTCTTCAAAATTTCAAATTGTTCTAGTGGTTTCACTATACTCCAAATGTCTTTGGTAATGTTCATATTTACACGTGTGACATTGTAGGCTCCATGTATATTATTTATCTTTAGATGATTAATTATTGGTAGCAAGTTACCATAAATTTGGTTATCTCTTCTTTATTGTTTTTGTTGTTATGTCTAATTACGGTGAATGAGTTTGGATGACACACTGTTAAATATCAGAAAGTGTTCATAATCTTAGGGAAAAAACTGAACTCTTTCAAGTTGTTCTATTTTGGGGTAGAGTAAACTCTTTTTTGGTTTTGTTTATTTTGAATTATTCCATAGTTTTACCAAGAAGTGCATGGTATCATTGATGTTAACTATTTTCAGCATATCTGCTTTAGTTTTTCTGGCACTTTTTTTTTCTTCTCCTTTTATGCTTGGGTACTTCAAAAATCTGGTATGCTATGGTAGATTACACAGTTTATTTTCCCAGGCTCTCTTTTGCCTTGTCAGCAAGTAAAATTAAGGATAAAGCTCGGGTAGTTGCTATGGACTTGAGAGGACATGGAAAGTCAACCACAGAAAATGAGACTGATCTTTCCATTGAGGTAAAAGTACAGTCAAAAGAGGATTGATCTACTTGATTTATTCATGTTAGATCTTCTAGGATATAGTTCCTATATAGGTAGGCTTATCTGTCATGCTATCCACTCAACTAAATTGTACTTCTTTATTTGCAGACTATGTGCAATGATGTTCTGGCTGTTGTGAAAGCAATTTATGGAGATTCACCTCCTGCAATTGTGCTTGTCGGCCACAGGTTGTGTTTTTTTAATTATTACCATTGAAGTTTTCATAGTAAATCATCTTCACTTGTGACATGTTTCCAGAAACAAAAGGAAATTCTAATACTTAATAGATGCATCAAAGAAGCTAGTAATCAACTCTGTGGGTTTTCTCCTTTTGATGACATGCATCCAGAGTTTCTGGGTTAGAAAGCATATAATCTCTCTTGATCATCAATAATGTGTAGCTTATTTTTATGATAGTGATATCAGGTACAGGAATAGACAATTTGATATTAGTGATAGTTAAAAAATTCAAAATTTCATTTTCTCAAGCTCTATATATTACAAAAAAAAATTGCCACTTCAAAGGATCTCTAAGTATTCCTTGTGTTCCTAACTTTCACGTGAATTGTTGTCAACTCATGTCACTGTCATACAGTATGGGAGGGTCAGTTGCTGTGCATGTTGCTGCAAAGAGAGCATTGTCTAGCTTGGCTGGGCTGGTTGTTGTCGATGTTGTAGAGGTTTGGGTTTTGCAAAATAATTATCTCAGCTTTGTTTGTGATTATTTACCTACGGTGGCATAATGGCAGTCATCTTATGCTGAAATTTGCGAATATTTCAGGGAACAGCTTTGGCTTCATTGATTCACATGCAGAAAATCCTGTCAAGCAGGGTGCACCATTTTTCAAGCATTGAAAAAGCGGTACCTACGATATCTTCAAATCCTAATAGTTCCTAACTTCTGTTTACCTTGACTTGAAGCACAATTTTTGTTCAAAAAATGCACTGCAATTAGGGCATCAGATTAGAGGGATGAAAAAAATTAATACAAAGATTCTTAATGTCCAGATGGACTAATTTTTATGAGATCAAGGCTTTTGTGGCTATCTAGGAAAAATATCAAAGTGCATCCTTCAATTTTGGGGCCATGCCAATTTCCTCCTTAACTTCCAATTTGATCAATGTAGACGCTGAAAAATCAACCAAATCCATTACTAAAGTACAGCCGTGTGATTTCATGTTATATGACTGATTATTCTGAACTTGAGAGTTCATCTCCTTTCAGATTGAATGGAGTGTAAGGGGAGGCTCTTTGAGAAACATTGACTCTGCTCGGGTGTCAGTACCTACGACATTAAAGTATGATGATTCAAAGAAATGGTAAGTATTTAGGAAAATTTTGATAAAATTTTCCGCTCCCATGACCCATTGTTGTCTTGTTTTCGTCAAGTCTCTGTTAATCCTAGTCTTGCACATAACAGGCACAGTTTTGGTATTATTCTGCAGTTACATTTACAGAGCACGATTGGAAGAAACAGAACAATATTGGAAAAGCTGGTATGTTTAAATTTTTGTTGTTAATATTCTCATATAAAATTTGGCATTATGGTCAGGGTCATGTCACTACTCGTGGATATTTCAATTAAAACCAAACTCATCTGCAATTTATGTACCATTAATGAGTTAGAACATTCATTCTGCATACTAGTACAGAATTTTCTTGTTGAATTGTTTGGTTGCTGAGTCCACAGAGTGTAGCATGGCTTGCTCAACCTGCTCATGTGACTCATTCATGCTCTGTTTGGTACTCATAAGCGCTAAAGCACTTCTTTTAGAAGCACATCATGGAAATGCAGTTGGAAGTGATTCCTAAGGAAGCACCTTTGATGTGCATCTTCTACAAGCACTTATAGGTGCTCCTAGCTCAGAAAGCTTTTTAACTATGTGTGCAACTACCAGAAACGCTTTTGGTTATCTGAAATCGCTTTTATCACTTCTAGAAGCACTGGCAAAGATTCCAGTATTTTCAGATTCACACTAGTTGGATATAGGAGAGAGAGTTCTAAATGAAACACATCACTTGAACCTATCATTTGTCTTATAATGTTTTCTAACCATGGAAGCATTTAGGTACACATATGGAGATGCTTTTATTTATTTGTTTGTTTGTTTTGTTTACATTTATTCTTTGTGCTAGGCATTGTGTCACAAGTTATTTCCTATTGAAATCAGTAAATATACTTACTCAAATGCAGGTATGAAGGTCTTTCAGAAAAGTTTTTGTCATGTCCCATTCCAAAGCTCCTGCTGTTAGCTGGAACAGACCGACTGGACAGGTTCTTTTAATTTAACTTGCAGGATAACCTGTCTATTTTATCCAAATGGAATCGTTTTCTTTTGGAATAAAAAATCTGTCATTGTGATGCTGTTTAATCAGATTGAGTTGTGATGACACAATTTAGTGATGTTTTATTTTACCCCAAACCCTGAATGTTTGCATAGGGTACCCATGTTGGCACATTATAATTTACGACATGCGTAAAGGTTTAGGATTTGTGTCCTTCTCACAGATTAAATTTGACACATGACAAACTAGGAAAAGAATTCTCGATAATGGAAGATACCTGTCTTTAGGGTTTATCTATTTCATGCATGTGTTAGGTTGGAAAACTTGGTATTGTTTGGTTATGTTTGTGATTTAAGAGAACTTTTGTTTCACAGTTTTTTGTCTTTGCTTTCCACAATGTGGCTATCTTGTCCACTTCGTTTGTAATTTTATTGTTTTCTGCTATAAATTTGTTTCTTTTAAAAAAGAATATATATATATCTTTAATTCTTGGCCATGAATTTAGACTAAAACTTTGTAAGGAGACACGGCAGTACAAAAACATCTTAAATGGCTGATGTGAAAATCCCAAATTGTTCGAGTTTCCTATTCTGAGAGTTATCTGATTGTTTTGTCACAGAGCTCTGACAATTGGTCAAATGCAAGGCAAGTTCCAAATGGTTGTTGTAAGGCATACTGGCCATGCCATACAAGTATGTGTTCTGCCATCTTCGGTGGAAATTGTTTTGTTTTAAAAAAATACTTTTTCTTTGTACAAAGTATAAAGGTGATTAAAACTGTGATGTCCCAAACTTTTGCAGGAAGATGTACCCGATGAATTCGCGACACTAGTAACTAATTTTATATCTCGTAACCGCATCGGCCCTCGCGGAGTTGAGGTTGGTATCCACATCCCCATTTAAACTAGTTTGTATAATATCTGGAGATTTTCTTTGTTTTTGAGTCATAAAACTTTTCTGTTTCCTTCAAATTCAGTATCATGCCTTTAAATATGTTCCTCACAAACAATGATTTGATGAACTAGATAGGGGGGGATGGGCAATGGGTGCCCATTAGGTGTTAGGGATTTGGTAATTGGGGTGGTCGTGGTCGTGGTTGTGTAACAGACCAGCGCAGCCCATCTCATAGTCCAAACCAGCACTGGTATTCTCCAACCTAACCACCTAGGTCCAATAAATTGGGTGAGATGAGACTGAATGGACCCATTCAGGTGTGGGGTTTTAACTCAAAAGGTCTCTGTAAAAGTAGTAGTTAACCACTCACTTTTAACTTGTAGCTTATTGTAGTACTTCTCAGATGTGGGATTATGTCTATCCACATCAATGACTTGTAACCCCAACATTGGTAATGGTTGAGGGTACCCATGGGTACACATTTCCCATCCCTGGATATGGATGCTTCAATTGACATAAGTTTTCTATAATCATGGGTTTAATTCAGGAGCCATCTATAAAGACCCTTTTTTTAACACACATTTACTTAAATAAATAAATAGCGACTCTACCCCATCTGTACGTCTCCTTCCTCTCCTCGACTCAACTCTCTTCTCTTCCTCCGATACCCTCTCCCTTTTTCTTCTCTCTTCAACTCTTCTCCATCATAACCAGCCGGGAAACATAAATTTTAATATGATATGGTGCATAAAACTAGGAACATGAGTAATTGTTAACAGGTTCATATCTATTTTGAGTTTAACAATGATCAACTGCTGTTTAGGTCTTTCTCCATGGTACTGAAATGTGCCATGTACTTTCATGTATAAATTTATGGGTCCTCCTTGCCTCCTTTTACATCTCTAATTATATGATACATTTTGTTGCAGATTCCAGGACTCCGTCGTCCATCCCAGACCAACCCTTGAATCAGTTGTTCAGAGAATGATCAATGACGTGTGTTGTCATACTAACAGAGAGAAATCGCATATTTGGATTTTATTTGGATTTATCTTCTTCTTGGTTGGTAAATGTGCTGGGAAAGCATTTCATTTGACAAAATGATAATTGCCATTAGGTTAAATATGTATCTCAGTTAAAGAAATGTTGGAGTGTGTTTAGAAATAAAGATATTACAATCTATTATCCTTTCTTTTGGTTACGTAAATTGCCTGAGATAAATCCGACTGCTAATTTCGCTTTCTTCATTTGGTTCGGGCAAACTCAAATTTAGGTTAATTGTATGGAAACAGAGGAATACATTTCATCTTTTAATTGGACACAAATTGAGTGTTTTGTTTTGGCGTTATGAATTACATTCATTAGATGACAAATTTTCAATTACCAAGTTCTCCCCTACATTACTGAACGTTCACATTTTTTAAATTTAAAATTGGAAGGTGTTGCAACATAATCATTTCTTCTAGGCATCATGGTAGGATAACAAAACCAAACATAACCGCTGAGTGAAAAATGGGCCATTCATTCACTGATGCAATTTACAAGCATCACCAGAGCAATCAAAACATAAAATTTCGCTGCACAAATCACCAGAAAAATGTTTAAAACCCATAATTTTAAGTTGCTACATACAATAACGTAGCAGTAAATTTATCATTTGTAAAAATGGTATATCACCAAATTCATGAAATCTAGTCACAGAAACTAAATTGAATTGAATTTACGTTTGCCAATTACAGCAACCTCTTCCTAGAAAGGCAAAAGCAAGCTCGACATGCAAACAAGAATTGCAGACCTAGACGGTCCAATTTATTGGCAAAAAAATATAGTACTATCCGCCTTGTTTGAAGGGACCTCCAATTACTGCAAAATGGAAAAGGTGGAACTAGTAAAATGAAAAACTGCTTATGCAGTAGCTTGCTTCAAATATGCAATGAGGTCAGCACGATCTTGTGGCTTCTTCAATCCAGGGAACACCATCTTGGTACCGGGGATGTACTGCAAAAAGAGGTTTCACACGGATCAGGTTGACTAGAATAAATATGGAACTAAATATGTTTAAAAAACAAACACTGAAATTGTCAATATCCCAACCCACTCATGCAAGGGAAGCTAACAGCCCCTCAACAAAACACAAAAAATCATTAAGAGTTCTGAAAGCTCAAGTCAAAACTAATTTAGATAAAATAATAAAATATGTTATCTTTGTAGTATTTTTCCTGTCAGTCTGCCAACCGGGCTTCCAATCTCATTCATTTAGAGGAACTGTTTTACCAGAGCAAAGAGGAAATCTCTGCTTTTCCATCCTCGCTTATAAATCAAAAGGTGATTAAAAAAAACTTTTAAACACAAACCTCGTTCCCTTTTCACTTACACTCAATTTCTTAACACTTTCAGCAATTTGTACAATGTGATATCCATTAAGCAAGAGTTCTCATAGACTCTTCATGGTTACCATATGTAACCCAAAATGCTTGAATGAAATTGGAGGGAATATGTTCAGCTCTAAGACTACACCAAACATCATGCGCGTAAGACTACAGCACAAAAAATGAAAAAGGGAAAAAGAAGTTTGATTTTGTTGCAACTACAGCTAGCATGTACCTAAGAAATTACTGTGTTTTAGGCTGTGGCTATGAGCACCCCATGAATCCCATGAGCCATGAGGTAGACAAGGTGGATTAAGTAAATTCATACCTTCTTGGGGTTCAGCAAGTAATCATACAATGTCTTTTCCTCCCAATTCACAGCCATGTTTTTGTTAGCAGCAGAATAGGAGTATCCAGGAGTTGTACCAGACTGCCTCCCGAAAAGGCCATTCAGATTGGGTCCTGAAAGTATTAATAATCTTAATTAGACATGTTTAATTGAACTGAGAACGAGCAAAACTGTCTTGAGTACAAATTCCCCATTGATAGAGAAACTGAACAATCAAGTGCGTCAGCATACATGTCAAATTATACATGCAAGTTTATAGACAATCCAGGATACCGGATGCAACACATTTGTATACAGTCACTAAGACAGCCACTTAAAACTTAAAGTCATATAAGGAAAGTATCAATGGTGCACCAAATTTCATCCAAATGTTGTAGAAGTTGAAAACAAAGCTCATCCATCAATCAAACATAACATCTATAGGTTGCCAAACTGTATACAGTTACTAAGACAGTAATTCAAAATTGAATGTCAGCTGAGCATTAAGCAAAGAATCAATGGTGCAACCAATTTTCATCAATCCGGCGTCTTAACAGACCACTAGCCCTAAAACTTTGTAAAAATTAATTTACAGAAATAACCTAATACATAACAATAAACTACAGTAGCAACCAAAGAGACAATCACCATCAGGTGTTGCATAATATACATAGCTGTTTAGTTTAATATAGCTTTCATTTCTCACTAGGATGGAAAATCATAAAGAACCATTCATATTATAAGACAAACACGAAAATCTCGTTAGTTTTCTCATGCTTTCTCAGCAACCAAACAGGAAAATTATAAATCAAAACAAAACGACGAATAACTTGATAAAGAAGCCGATCAGATTTAAAATTATACACAGAGATCAAACAATCCACAGAAAAAATAGAAACTAAAGCGAAAATCTATGATCAGGGCAACGCGTACAAAAAAAAGGCTTATAATTGTCAGATCCAAACAAGGCACAATCAAATTATTAAAATCAATCACCAAAAAAATAAACGAAATCTGAGATTTTGCGAGGGATAGATGACAAGATTACCCTGCTTGTGACCGGCGCCTTTATCGACAGTGTGGCACTGAGCGCACTTCGTCCTGAAGATCTTCTCCCCGGCCTTTGCATCACCGGGTGGTGCTTCAGCAAACGACGCCATTTCTGGAGAGAGAAGGGTGAGAAGGAGAGATTTAGGGTTTGCAGACGAAAGAGTTATGATTTGCGAGAGACGCACCGCAGCGAGCTTTCTAGGAAGCAACTCTCAATTTATTTATTTTTAGGGCACAAGAATACTCTAGACGAACAAGCAAGGAGGGAACGTGGTGTGCCGCAGGCCCTAGGTTTGGTTACGTGGCGCATTTTTAGTGGCCCATATTTTTTATTGTTAATTTGTAGCGTGATGCGCGTGTAGACCGTTCGTGTGGAGGCCTTTTTTGATATTCAGCGAAAAGGGGAAAGTCTTCGGACGAAAATGCGGCCTTTCCACAACGATAAATTCGACGTGTATTATTCTCTTTCTTATTTTTTGGAAAATTAGACGTGTGCCATTGCAATCATGCCATGGGTGCAAGTTACGTTGAGGCCTTTTTTATTTTTGAAAATGTTTGCCATTGCAAATATGTCAATGTACGTAACATTTTTCAATAATGAGGAACAAATTGGAGTATAAAGAATCTCATTGCTAATATTTTCAATAGAGACCCACATTATGATTAATTAGTGTTCAATTAATAAAGCAACATTTTCCATATGATTAGTCGCCGTTTTCATCATGTAATACATTGTTTATGGGGAAGTCTCTTTGTCAGTATTGGATTGCAGGTTTAGGATTTAGGATTTAGGGTGCATGTGGTGACTTCTGGGACGCGACGAACCAGGTCATCCCTTATTAAGTATGAAGGGTCAAAGTCATCTCTTGTTAAGAGAAAAGGACTAGGGTCGCCCTTCTCATTCCTGTCATGGTCCGGCGAGTGCCTACAACAGACAGAAAGAGTGTGAGAACGGGGGTCCGCATATGTTATCAAATCTTAATCGAGTCCTGGACTTCCACTCGTAATTAGGTAACGAGTTCGGGAGTTCAGAGCAATCGGATGACCATATTGGTGAATTCGATGAAGAACCCCGACCAGAGCGAGTCTCAATTACCCTAACACTTCATTTCTTGGAAGAGCAGCCCTTCTTGGGAATGTCAGAGTATCGGTGGAAGTGAAGTTTCAACCTACACTTGTGAGCCATGGGATCAAGGTACTCGAAACTCATTCTTAAAGTTTCTTTTTATAGTATCATTCAAGATAGCTCAACCAATTCGGATAATAATGCAAAGTTTCAATCTTAAAAAGTAGTCTTATGTGACGAACTGAAACTCCAAGTCTCATTCAATTTTTGAAAAAGGATAATGATATCCCCCACGAAGTTAGTCTGTAATGCAAAATGGAATCGAGATTGATTTTGCCCGAAAAACAAAGCCATAACCTACACATTTCACAGAACTCGAAGTTGAGGTGGCTATACTCACCCAAGTAGGTGAAAATAAGTCAAGTGCACGACTAATATAAACCCAAAACTTATATATTAAAAGGAAGCAAGGGATGTCTAATACATCTGCATATAAGGTTCACTCATGAATCCATCGTCAAAAATAAAGTATATGCCAAATAAAGAAAGTGTCTCACATCACTGAATTCACTATGTCAACCTAAAATTATACTCCCCGATCTCATAATCATGAACGGAGATTTCGCGGCCTGTGATAACTAAGGCGATATCACATGTGGCAAGAGGCGCACGATGCACTGCATATCGAGGAGAAGGTATGTATAAGGGGTTCAACCCGAATATGAACTTATAGTCTACGATCCCGATCCTCATCTCCCTATAATTGGCGTTGGGACCAGCCACAACCTTATGGTAAAGAGGTGGTTGTCCTTGCACTTAACCATGCCTGAAGTGTTTAGCAAATTCCTTATAAAATTGAGCACAACACATATCATACCATCTAATATTGTTGTCCTTATTTTTTATTAGGGCTTCTTAGATGTAGGTCCAAAACGATTAGTTGTCATTGGGTTTAGTCCTCGCGTCTTTGGTTTTAGATGTAGGTCCTTTGACATTTATTACTTTTTTTGTTGTGTCAATTTTAGCCTTTGAGATAAATAAAGAAAACACATTGAAAATCTAAATTTAATGCATTATTTCATTGTAATTGAATTCTAGAATTTAAATTTTGAATTATTTTCTTGATAATATTCCTAATATATTGATAAAATACAATTTAATCACTAAAAAATATAGAAAAGTTGATATAGATCCAAATTCCTATTGAGGAGTTGGGTTTAATTCTTGGATTTGGTGACTTTGATCCAAGTCCTTTGAATTAGCTGTCATTGGGTTTAGTCATCGCGTCTTTGGTTTTAGATGTAGGTCATTTGACATTTATTACTTTTTTTGTTGTGTCGATTTTAGCCTTTAAGGTAAATAAGGAAAACATATTGAAAATCTAAATTTAATGCATTATTTCCTTGTAATTGAATTCTAGAATTTAAAGTATGAATTCTTTTCTTGATAATATTCCTAAATATATTGATAAAATACAATTTAATCAATAAAAAACAAGAACCCACATATTATATCAATAGATCAGACAAGTACCCACATTAAATTATGTACCTGACATACAGGTAAATAATGTTATTATTAGCAACGAAAAATACTTAGTGATAAATCGTGTTACCTATAAGTTAAGAACATAAATTAGAAGACTACCTATAAGTTAGATGCAAAAATAGACAAAAAAAAATTGTATGTTACCTATTTATTAAAAAAAAAAAAAAAGGTACATAAAATACTATTACACATTGTCGAAAATATGAAAAAACATGTATATACCTATGCAATAGGCAATAGGCAATATGACATAAATTACTATTACCCGATTCAAGTCATAAGGAGCAACATTTGAACAAAAAATGATTTTAAAAATAAATAAAGATTACATCATAAAATATTAAAATAGGAATGTAATTTTATGTGGCACAAAATTCAAAGGACTTGGATCAAAGTCACCAAATCCAAAGATTAAACCCAACTCCTCAATAGGAATTTGAATCTATATCAACTTTTCTGTTTTTATTATGGCCAATAGCGATATTTCTACAACTGAAGTGGTTTTTTGAGCATCTGAAGTGGCATGTCCGTAATTTCGTTTCTTTTCAATCCTAAATGTTCCATGTCATTGGGCCGTTTTTGAAAGTGGACCGGTTGAAACCTTGGGCCACTTAGGGATAACATTTTGGTTCTAACAGTGATAACACTATTTTGCTTTCCCGAAATACTCGTTTCATAGAAGTCTTTCTCCAAATTAGGGGTTTTGTGCTATCTGGTGTTGCAGGGAGCAACTTAAGAGATAATTCAGCCTATCATCTCCTGCCATGTGATATATATATATATATATATTAAATACAGCGCTGTGAGCTCATTCTCTGTTGATGTTCAGTTTGAAGACCCTTCCTTTTCCTTTGACAGCTCTACCCTGTTTGCACTGTGAGCTCAGTCGATGTTCATTTTGAAGATACTAGCACCATGAAAAGGTTCAGGTACTTCTCCAACTCTCACAATCTTGACTCCCTATTATCACAATCCAGACCATTATTTCATGCTCCCATTTTTCTTCCCAAAACCCTAGCCTCGCATGAGCCCTCTTCTGGTAATTTCTTGAATTCAAATCGGTTTCACACGAAATCTGCTTGCTATTCAGTGAGTTCCTTGATTTCCTCAATCGGTTCTTCCGCAGTTTGTACTTCAGCAGCCCCATCTTCTCAAAAGTTGCAATCTTTACATTTGTACACGAGTGGTGTTGATAAGGGCCTGTTCGTGAATCTTTACTTGCTTAAAGATCAATATCATGGACGCTTTCAGGCATTTTCAACTGCGTCTTCTGATGCGTTCGAGCCTCCCTCGCCACCAGGAGCTTCAGGTTCTGATAAGAAGCATGGGTTGGGGAACGTGGGTATTGATGGGATTGGACCGACTTCAAAGCAAGTTTTGGAAATTGTTGGTATGATTAGAAGGGGTGAGAATGATTTGCCGTCCAAGTTGAATTCGATGAATGTAAGTCTATCTATTGCCTACATTGCTCAGATTTTTCAGGTGTTGAATTCCGAAAAAGTATCTGCTTTGTGTTTGTTTGATTGGATTAAGAATTCACAGCCCATTAGTTGTTATGGAAATGATATTTGTAGCTTGGTTATTGATAATTGTGGGCGGGTGGATGATTACCATGCAATGCTTCACATTATGAATGACTTCCGATCAGCGGGAATTTGTCTCACACGGAATGCATTTGAGTTTATATCTGTTTCGTCATCAAAGGAGGCTTCTGTTATCAAAGTGGTAGAGGTATTGAATGAAGTTGGTGGATCGTTTCGATCCGTTGGTTTGCTCTCTTTGATTGAGATGCTCAGTGTCAAGGGTTCATTTAAAATGGCCGAGTTTGTGATGAAAATAACGGAGAGGAAGAGATCTTATTACAATATCATGATAAGAGAAAGTTGTCGGAGAAGAAATTTTGGCAGAGCTATTGATATGCTTGATGAGATGAGGCAAGTCGGTTGTGACCCAGATTCCAAAACTTACAACTATATACTCAGTAGCTTATATAAGAACTACAAATCTGCCGTAGCTACTAAACTGTTTGAACAAATGTTAGAAATGAATTGTTCTCCTGATGAAATAACCTACGAAATACTGATTTGTTACTCATGTAAAGTTGGAAATTTTGATTTTGCACGCAAGTTACTTGATAGTATGGTATTGAAGGGCATTAAACCTCGACTTACATCGCATGCAGCCTTTGTCAAGGGTTATTTTAACTTGCGGAGATATAAAGAAGCATATGAGTATGTTGTTGATTCAAGTGTTAAATACAGTTGCTTTAGCAATTCAGTTTACAGTTTGCTTGCAAGGCTATATATGAATGAAGGAAATGTAGTCATCGCCCAAAATATTCTGATTGACATGATTAATAAGGGTCTTAAACCGGATTTTGCAGTGTATACAAAAGTTTTGAAAGAGCTCTCCAAGACAGGCAGAACAGGCTTGGCTGAAGATTTGAGTAGCAGGTTCTGTAGTCTAGCATGAAGTGGATAATGTATTCCAAAAATCCATTGGTATTTTAATTTTAATTTTGTTTGATATGGTTTAACTTGCAGTGTCTGTTTGTATACTGGCCTCTTTGTCCTTTCCAGTTGAAGTGTTGAATTCAGACTTCCAATTGATGAAGTGATTTTTCAAAAGCATTTCTGCTAGAGTTAATGCAAATCAGTTTAACTTTCTGATTTTCTTCCTCAACGAGGTTTCATGTTGTTCTGCAGGCCATAAGAAAAATAAATATTGTGTCCCCAAATTTCTTGTTGTGTTGGACTAGAGTTTCGAAAAGAAAATAGGTAATGCATACCTTTTCTTTTATTCCTACAGTTTCGATTGATTGGCTGGCATTCTTTTTAGAATATTAAAACTGCACAGGCGGACCTTAAAACCATAGACATACATGTAGCTTTTAAACGTACTCTTGGTGACACTGAAGACAATGGACAGAGAAACCTGGCTTAATTTATGTGTTAATCAACATTCTGGTAAGGTACTGTTCTTGCTTCATTACATGTAGTTTTAGAAATTAAAGTAAGTAAAAGGAACCCTTTTTTGGGGTAAATTCTACATCGGCTATGGCCTTCTACGCACGTTTATTTCTTCAGAATTTTGAAAGTTAGAATGCATCCCATTTTATTTTATGTAAATGAATCTCTCAAGTTTGGACATTTTTAATAAATTCATGCACTTGAATAGTCTAGGATGAAATCCAAGTTGGTTGCATAGCATATATTGCAAAGCTGCTATTTGTGCAATTTCAGAAGACTCTCCTTGATACCTTGAAATTGCTCAACATTTGGCCTCATGCCTCACTTAGGTTTCACAAAATGTAAGCGCTGTTGAGTCCTTCATTTCTTGCATTCTTGAGAAATTTTGCTACGTTCAACAAGATATTCTGCAACATCTTGTTACAAATATGATTTTCTGCTTCATTCAGAAAAGAATATATATTTGCTTTCTGTGGCAATGCTTTATATGTGTTTGTGTTCATCCGATGGATGGATGTTCTGTGAAGGAGAGCCAAATTGAGTTTTGATGGTTGACAAAGAAACGCCTGCTAGAGTAATATGACAATATTCACTCTATTATCATGGTGTCTTGTGCCATTCATTTTCAGTGTCTAATGTGATCATGGTTTTGGATGGTTAGTTCGATCGGACTGTTGTATTTGCAACAAGGTGAAAGAAGTTTGAGTTCTTTTACCTTTTAAAGATCCATAGGTGCACTTGATTTTACTTGAAGGAACTCCAGATATTGAATCTCCATACATAATTTGTTTATTTATCAGGAAATGGTATTAGAAATGAGTCAAATTTCTGACTTCCCAGACTAATGTAAAAGAAAAAAAAATATATATACTTTCGACCGAAAAAAAAAAAGGGGAATAAAAAATTATACAAGTTTCATAATTCAATATCCTCAAAACCAAGAAGTGGATCAATTAGGGAAGTAGTTGATTCAATTCCTTAATTCCCCTATCCTAGGTACCCCAATTGTCGACTTCCTCCATTCCAAGCATGATGGTCATGGTAATTTGGATTTAACGTGAAGATTGTATAGTATGTTAAAAGACATAATATCTCAAAATTTCCCTTCCCTTTTTTTATATGGAAAAAAAGAATTTGGATTTTTTATTCGCAAAAGCAAAAAGGATCATCCCTGTCAAATAAAAGTTGTCTGTTTAGAAGGTTAAAATGGGGTCTTCAAGTTGAGTAGGGTTTATGATGTTCCAAATAGAACAACTATTAGAAAATGGAGGGAACGAATACGGGGACAAAAAACCTCATGCTAACGTGGCATATTTTCAGCCTCACAATTCTCTTTTCAAGCATATTAACGGTTTAGACGGCTGAGATTCAAAGAAAGACGAGAGGCAACAGCAAAACAAATTAGCCATTGAAGAGAGAACCCTTCACTCTTCTTCACTCTTCGCACGCCGCCGTCAGTTTTCCGTCACTTCGCCACTGAAGCAAAACCCTTCACAGAGCTTCTCAGTCTTCAGCCATGGCGGAGCTAAAGCTCTCAGAAAGTCGGGACCTAACTCGAATAGAGCGCATAGGCGCGCACTCCCACATCCGAGGGCTCGGCCTTGACTCTGCCCTAGAAGCCCGTGACGTCTCCGAGGGCATGGTGGGCCAGACCTCGGCGCGAAAAGCCGCCGGCGTAATTCTCCAGATGATCAAAGAAGGCAAGATCGCGGGTCGGGCCGTACTGTTGGCGGGTCAACCCGGAACCGGAAAGACCGCCATCGCCATGGGCATGGCCAAGTCGCTCGGCCTCGAAACCCCCTTCGCTATGTTAGCCGGAAGCGAGCTCTTCTCTCTCGAGATGTCCAAGACCGAAGCCCTGATGCAAGCTTTTAGGAAAGCCATTGGGGTTAGAATTAAGGAGGAGACTGAGGTCATCGAAGGTGAGGTTGTGGAGGTTCAGATTGACCGGCCTGCGGTGGCTGGAGCGGCTTCGAAGACCGGGAAGTTGACTTTGAAGACAACGGAGATGGAGACGGTGTATGACTTGGGGGCCAAAATGATTGAGGCTTTGGGGAAGGAGAAGGTGCAGAGTGGGGATGTGATTGCTATTGATAAAGCTTCTGGGAAGATTACAAAGCTTGGTAGGTCATTTTCGAGGTCGAGGGACTATGACGCCATGGGACCGCACATCAAGTTCATGCAGTGCCCTGATGGAGAGTTGCAGAAGCGCAAGGAGGTCGTGCATTGTGTCACCCTTCATGAGATTGATGTCATCAACAGCAGGTACTTGAAAATCTCAGCTTCAAGCTTGTGTTGTTCATAATTACTAATATTGAGAGCATGCTGCTGTGAATTATGAATTTATGATTGTTAGTAATCATATAATAATCTTGGGAAAATTGCAATTAGCCTCCTAATTTGGTATTCACTGGTGAATTGTAAGTGTAATTGGTTTTTAAATTTTTATCTTTTCACATACTGGCTCTATCTAGAGTGTATATGAATCGTTTGCACCTAACGTAGTTATCAGCGGTGTAGGGGACTACCACTCTGTGTCTGAGTTGGAGGTTTTGTACCTCAGTTTTGATTTATGTGGGCTTTATTTGAGTTCTACAACATTGTGTAGTAAGATTCTATTCATGTAGAAGTTTTTTCAACTCTGTAGAGATTACAATCGATTATAAGTTAGAAGGTAGAAGCTTTTCTCGTCCTCTCTAATTTTCAACTGTGTTGGTCCAACAAATCACAAAAACTGTGTATGCGTTTTTCTGTTTTCGAAAGAAAAAATGTGGATTGTATGAGGCTATATGTACCGAGAGAAGGGTTTGAAATAAGAATCAGTACCCTTGATCTTGAATTGCCAAAGTGGCTGTAGCCAAATTGAATAATTAGGAAGTTTACTGGCCGGCCATTGTGAGATTTTTCTCTGTTGACAGATCTGCTTACCGAGTTTCTTACATTTCTTTAATTTGAAAAAAATGATAATAATTTTTCCCATTTGGTGTAATCATGAATCATATGAGAAGGGGAGAAGAGGGGAATGGCAAAGGATTTAGCCTTTCCAAGAGGGCCTTGTCTAATATCAGCATTATCATTGAACCACCTTCCAGGCAAACTTGCTTTGACTCCCCAGCTGTTTGCGTCTATTGGTGCCTGCATATTTTAGATGGTTTTTATTTTTTAAATACAATGCCCTTAGGAAAACCTACATTTGGTCACCTTCCAACCAAACTCGAAAAAACCTAACCTGAAGAAACTTCAGAGAAGGTTAACTCCACCAAAATCTGAATTTTATGAAGCTTGTAGCTGAAATTGCAATTGAGTTTTGGTGAGAGTGAACACATGCACAGAAATCTACAAAATATTTTAGGAATTTCAAAATATTTATCAATCTTGATTTGTTTTGGATTGGTGTTACAGTTATTATCATGATAAATTCCATTGCAATGCCACTACTTTAGTCTCAGTATTGGCTGTGGATTAATATGAAATTTCTTTGATTATACTATATCGCTTTTCCAGAACACAGGGATTTCTGGCTCTATTTACTGGTGATACCGGTGAAATCCGTTCAGAAGTGAGAGAACAGATTGACACAAAGGTGGCAGAGTGGAGGGAGGAAGGGAAGGCAGAGATTGTGCCAGGTGTCCTCTTTATTGATGAGGTGCATATGCTTGACATTGAGTGCTTTTCATTTTTAAATCGTGCTTTAGAGAATGAGATGGCTCCAATATTAGTTGTTGCTACCAACAGAGGGATCACTACCATCAGAGGCACAAACTATAAATCCCCCCATGGGATTCCTATTGACCTCCTTGATCGCCTGCTTATCATTACCACCCAGCCTTATACAGAGGATGAAATTCGTAAGATTCTGGAGATCAGATGCCAAGAAGAAGAAGTTGAGATGTCTGAAGAGGCAAAGCATTTGTTGACCAAGATTGGTGTTGATGCATCCTTGAGATATGCTATCCATCTCATAACAGCTTCTGCCTTGGCATGCCAAAAGCGGAAGGGAAATATTGTGGAGATGGAGGATATTAACCGAGTTTACCATCTGTTTTTGGATGTAAAGAGATCAACACAGTACTTAATGGAGTATCAGAGTCAGTATATGTTCAGTGAAGAAGGTGATGAAGATGATACCAATGCCATGCAATCTTGAGAGATTCCTTGCGACTAGGAAAGACTTTGTGTTTATTTCTGTATCTTGGTTTATTGGTTTTAGGCAGCACTGGACTTTTTTCATGGGAAAACGGCATTACTGCTCTTGTATGTTTTGATCCTATTTAGAGTTTTGGGATTTTATGGTAGTTTTGTGGTTTTTCCATTTGAAGCATGAATCTGTAATATTTATCCACATATAACAATGTAGCAGGAACAGTCTCATGACTTTGATATCTAATCTACTTTAATCTAGGGTTTCCGACTACATCTTCCTCTGGGAGCCTTACAAGTTACAGAACCTTCGCTTTAATCAGTTGTGATTCGTTCAATCCAAGTCTGTCCAAGGGAATTGTAAGGGGTTTTTTAATCCCTTGGCAAATTTCAGCAGTTTGTCCAGTTTAGTTTGTAATTCACATATTCCCTCCTTTCTCATCTCCCTGAGATGCTGATTGCTGAGTGAAAAAGTGGAAGAAAATAACAGATACAGTTTTTGTTCGTCAATCAGTCTCAAAATCTTGTATGCATGTTAATTTATGATAGAATGTGAACTGCCAATCATTAACTAGGGTATGCTTTGAAAAGTAGAGGATAATTGTTTCTACAAGTCTGATGCAACTCTATTGAATGAACACCGATTGCACTCTTCAATTCCTTGATATTTCATTTTGAATTTTGAAGAATTATTCATAGAAATTTAACACAAAGTGAGAGAATTTTTTTAAGGCAAAAGCTATTTCAGGTCACATGATTAAACATTGCTTAACATAAGAAAGAGACAACAACAAAAAATCTGATTAATGAACACTAAATATGGTAAATAAATGTATAAATAAATGGATAGATGAGGAAGTAAGACTCTAACCAGTAGAGGGTGGATAAGATTGCCACATCCTTTTCTTGTAGAATCCCATCATCCTCATCATCATGATCAGGGCCAAATGTGATGTTTGGGATGTGAAAAATCTTGGGCCACTACTTTCCGGTGCCTTTTCGGTAACTTTGCGCAAGATTCCGACAATGAAAGAAGGAAAGATTCTGCAGTGGTGATTTTAGCAGGAAGCCTGGCAGCGTTTTTAGGCTATTGCAAAAAGTAAAATTTAAGGAAGAAAGGCATGGCATTATGGTAATTCCATCAGAATGTTCTTCCTTTACCCATCCCATTCCTTCCCACTCTTGCAGACCCCCACATGCTTACAAGTCCAAGGTGTTTCAATTTCAGATGAGGATGATTTTGTTGATCTTTGATTTTCTATTCCCAAAAATTCATCTCCAACCTTCTTCATTTTCCTCATATCTGATACGATCAGTCTTTCAAGGGACGGCAATTCACCAATAGGAGGCAAAAACTTACATTCATTCCATCTATGAAGAATAAGGACTCTCAGATTGCGTAAACACATCATCCATACAGGACCATTGGTGCCATGATAGAACCTTATGCCTAAATACTCCAAATCTTGGTGCGGTCGTAAGACATTCAGTATTTCTACACTGTTGCTTCTTCTCTCCTTGCCTTGAAAATTCTCAAAAACTAGTTCCAAATGAGAAAGTTGCTTTTTGTTCCAGCCTCACCAACATCTTTGGCATCTTACCAAATTCTTATTCTAAGACCACCTTCCAAGGTTCCCAGGTCTCCCAGTTTCAGTGCTTCATTGTTGTCACTGCCACAAACATGATACTCATCTGGTGTCTTCAGACTTGTTAATCTCATAATCCCTTATGGCAAGTACTTGAGCTTATCACAACGACCCTGAACATAAAGACGACTTAAGTTGATCAACTTCCCCATGCTTTGAGGTAGACTTTCGAGTTCCTTGCACCCAATAAAGCGCAACGTTTGCAAATTGTACAAATCACACACTGTGTTCGGTAACTTCTTCAAAGAAGGATTATAACTCGAACTTAATGTCCTAAGACATTTCAATTCCAAAATTAAATTTGAGTGTATAGTCGTGATTTTTGAATCGAAAGCTGTGAGGCTATGCAGATTTTTGAAATTGCAAGATGAAATAGATAATGGAAATGGGCCCTTTGGGGCAAAAATTAGGGTTAAATGGCGGACCTTGTCATTCTCTAGCCCTATTTTTTTCATTAGCACTCAAGAGCTCTATCGCATTCTTATTAGTACCCATAGCCTCCGTACGAACACAATCATTCTTGGTGAGAAACTGCACAATGTTATGCATTTTGCACTTCCTAATATTTCCGTCATAATCTTTTTCCAAATCTTGGAAGAGAGATCACATTACCAAGTTATCAAAAAATCTTTGGCCTATTATTTTCTTTTCTTTGTTTCCTTTCAACTTAAGAAAATCTTGGGACATCCACAGCTCAATCAAATTATCTTTGTTGAATTCATAATCTTTTGAAAAAATAGCACAATATAAAAGACGACGTCTGATCGCAGGTGCCAAATCATAATAACTAAGTAATAGTGGTTGGAAAACCTGTTGCTCAACCTCTTGCAGATCCCATACCTTACTATCCAACACATCTTGCCATTCTTTCATGGTTTTCTTATAACGCATCATACCACTCATAGTCTTTGCGGCAAAGAGGCAAACCCTTCATCTCTTTGCAATCTCTTTGCCAATAGATTCAAATGCTTGAGACTAATATTTTTCCCTACCAGAAAATGCAATCTGTTTGAATATTGACAAACAATCCTGTTCACTCAACACCTCCAAATGAATCATATGAGTGGAAGCTCCCATCATAATAGCAACTTCCTGCTTTCGTGTGGTCACCAAAATACTCTACTGTCTTTGACACAACTTTGAATTAATAGAAAAGTTGATATATATCTAAATTTCCATTGAGGAATTGGGTTTAATCCTCGGATTTGGCAACTTTGATCCAAGTCCTTTGACTTTTGTGCCACATAGAATTACATTCATTTTTTTAATATTTTATGATGTAGTCTTTTTATTATTTTATTTTTAAAATCATTTTTTGGTTCCAATGTTGCCCCTTATGACTTGAATCGGGTAATAGTCATTTTATGTCATATTGCCTATTGCCTATTGCCTATTGATATGTATATGTTTTTTCATATTTTCAACAATGTGTAATAGTATTTTATGTACCTTTAAAATATATATATATAGGTAACAAATAATTTTATTTTGTCTATTTTTGTACATAACTTATAGGTAGTCTTCTAATTTATGTTCCTAACTTATAGACAGTCTTCTAATTTATGTTCCTAGCTTATAGGTAACACGATTTATCACCAAGTTTTTTTCGTTGCTAATAATAACACTATTTACCAGTAAGTCAGGTACATAATTTAATGTGGATGCTTGTGTGATTGATTGGTATAATATGTGCATATTTACTTTATATTGATTAAATTGTATTTTATCCATATATTAGGAATATTATGAAGCAAAGAATTCAAAATTCAAAATTTAAGAGCAATCCAAATGAAATGGCCCTCAAATCTGGATTGTTCATCATGTGACTTTTGGTATCCTCCTATATATATTGGAATGGAAGGAGAGTCATCTTGATTTTTGTCCGTGTGAGGGGCATCATTTCAGATGACTCTTTAGTTATCGTTAAGGAATTTAAAGGCATCAACCATTAAATCCATAGTCCAAAGATCGAACCAAAACGATTAGAATAAACCCAAGGAATAACCAAATCAATCAAGAAACAAGCAACCACAAAGAACACATGATGTTGGTCATCTCTCCAACTCAATCTGATTTTGTCAATACGATCGGATACGAAGTCTCCAGTAGGCACTGAATTCTTCCCATATTTTTCGAGTTTAAATAATTACGCTTTTGAAAACCACTAGACCTTTTAAATTGGTCATCTCAGCTACAAAAACATATGTGTCTTTTCAGGCTGAATTCCTTCATGATCATAAGGTTTTAAGTTTCTTCATGGTGCTTCAAACACAATTCTTGTTGCTGGGGCAGGCATTGCACCATGGATTGGTCTACTACCTTTACCATTATCAATAGCAGCAGGTGGATTATTTCCAATATTCTGAACATCATTATGAGCAACAAGTAGTAAATTCGTTGACGTCTAATTAGCAAAACATTATCAATTTTCAGTCACTGGATTATGGTTCATCGGATTTTCTACACCACTAATTGGCAAAACATGATGATTTCGGTCACCAATTGATATATTGCCCTAGACATTCTTATCACCATTTGCTCCCCCGAAAATTGTCGCACTTGGACTAGCTGTTGACCACGATTAAGCATCAAGTTCTAAACATTACAAGTTACTTTCTAGCCATATTTTATTTGTTTTCGATCAATAACGGAAAAATTCAGGCCACTAAGTTGTTCTGGTTGAGTCAATTAAAAGTGGTCATTTTGACCACTGTTGCCTTGTGGAGCAAGCGACACCTCATAAGATAGCCTAAAGGATAGGATATGGGTTGCATCCTTCTTTTTAAAATGCTCAAAGTCCTCGTTGATTTGTTTAATCAAACACCATGTTGTCTTGACATTGTTTATTTGGAAGCTCCATGTTTTCTTTGAATGCCTCATAAGTACAAATGGGCTGATTAGAACCATATTTTGGTTATTTATCTTTATATGTTGGCTTTTTGTCATCATTTTGACCATTAGAATATAAATTGGCTCTTTGTAGCCATTGTAATGATTTTGATTCTTGAAACACCCAACAAAGCCACCTTTTGGCCTATCGATGTCTTAGTCTGGCTTGTAGCCATTTTTTATTATTATTATTAGAGTAATAATTTAGATTATAATCATAATTTGACAATTCATCGTGGCCGTTTTTATCATATTCTGAATTTGAATAGTAAGGGAGGGCAAAATATAAACACATTTAGTTGAATTTTCTTTTACACAAGTTTAACAAATTTCACATACCATATGCATTTTTGGAGGGGCCATTCATGAATAGGCCAGAAAATTATTACATAATTTAACATCTAAATCGGGTGGGAAACTAGCTTTTTATAAGTTCGAATCTAAACTACCCTTTCAATAAACAAAGTACAATTTACCGGTTGGGAGCCGAACGGGCCAATCTGGAAAAAGTTGTAAGAAGTATTATAATTCTCTTTTTAGGACCCCATCATGAATAAAAGCAATGTTAGATTTCCACACGAACTAAATCTTAAAGCATTCATGTTCTCCTAATCTCCTCATTGTCTCGTAACACATTGAAGACCCATGCTTGTATCACGTGGACCTCATGCCAGTCCCATATTAATTAACCTACTCCTCCCACGTGGCCCACATGGGTCCACAAACTTCCCTGCCTTTAGAAAAACTGCAAATGAACCAATTTTTTAACCAATTAGATTCCATCTAAACCTGCATAAACCAAAACCCACCGCGGCTTCTCTGTAATTAAAGGCACAAACCAGGTCCTAAAATGCTCACAAGCACTAGTTAGCTGTACACGTGGCGAATGTAGGACCCAGATGCAGAAAGAGCCACTGTGACGCATCGCAGAGAAGCCACGTCGAACAAAGGGGCGTTAGTTGCTTTCTGTCTCTTTCTATGCTGCATCGACTTGGAGAAATACTAGCCATTTTTCTTCCTCCTTCTTCGTAACCTCTCTCACTGCCACAAGCAAAGGACTGAGTACTTAAGACGGTGCGTTGTAGGTTCGGAGTGGCTCTCTGAATCTCAGATCTGGAAGCTTCTTTGCTTGAACTTGTTGGTAAGTAGACGGTTACTGTTGATTCTCATATGCTTGATTTTTCCTGTTTGGGTGCTGAGAAAACTAGAGAAAGCAAAGGAAAATTTACTTGGGTGATAATTTTGTTCTTTTTGTTTTTGTAGGAGTTTGGTAATGGAGAATTTGATCTACTTACAGAAATAGTAAGTAACTGTAGAGAGAGTAATTGGAATTTGGAAATGGCGACTTACACTGAATTTCATCAGCCTGATATAGCTTCAGACCGTCAACACTCCCAGGTACTAATTCTGTGAAGTTCTTGCTTTCACTTCCTGAATTATCTGATTGGTTACTGAGAAATTCAAATTCTAAGTTTAGTGCGTGATTTATGAACTCTAAAATTGAAATTCTAATGATGAAAGGGATGTTGGTATTGTAGAAATTGTCTTGACTCTTGTAGATGTGATTTATGTGCTTTAATCATTGAAGTTTTCTGCTGTATGAGTTTCGTTTATTTTCATATAAAATCAGGACGTATCTATCTCTCAAATTTTGGATCATGGTTCGATATCCTTTGGAAGATTTGCTGTAGAATCACTGGCATGGGAAAAATGGTCTGTTTTTCGGCACAACAGGTGTCAGGAGGAGCTTGAAATGTACAAGTCCAATGGATTGGTTGCCCAAAAGAAGGCCTACTTCGAAGACTATTACAAAAGAGTTAGAGGTCTTAAGGCATTGGAAGTGCAGCACCAAGAAACCACCCAACCTGATCCTTGCCCGGATGTGAAGATTAACACCATGCAACTGGTTTATGAGAATTGTCATGACTTGTCCAAACAGAAAACGTGCGGAAATGATACAGTTGCTAATTCAGATTCGTCATTGGGTACCATAGTGGATAAACCGAGACAAGCTAAGCAACAACCATTGAATGACTGTAATGACAATACGGATAAGGTTATCATGGCAGATGAAGCCAATAATACTTTATCTAATGTTGAACCAGAACAAGCTAGAATTGATGCTTCCTTATCATCCACTCCATCAGTCACTAGTAGCTCCAGAGCTGCCCAGCATGATAGCCTTGTCTCTGACGCTGACAAGCCAAAGAAACACGCACCTCCTGTATTAAAGGCTAAGGTATTAGCTGGTCTCTATGTACTTCTCTCATCTGTAGAACATCCCCATCTTTTATAACTACGCCATGGAACAGGAATTATCTCTATCTGAAAATTTTAGTTTAAATGAGGATCTAGCTCTGGTATTAATCCTACTAGTGGAGAGCTAAATGTCAATCGGTTTTCATAGTCAAAGGTGTCAATGACTTTGTTGATTCTTATATTGAAAGCCTTTTGGTTGTCAGTCCCACTGAATAGTAGGGGACATAAAAAAGGACATACACAAAACACATTAGAATTATACAGGTAGGAAGAAAGCGAGAGTACTGTAACACTCTCATGGCTTATCTTCTGGAAAAAGAAGGAAATAATTAGTTGTTCTTTGATCAATTAAGTTGTGATATATGTTTTTACTTCTGTTGAGTAGCCTATGGATTGACTTCTTGCTTGAGCTCAGACTTTTCTATATTTTCAATGTAGTTTTGAGGGGTAATTTTGGGTTATTATTTCAGGTTAATGCTGCTTTACCTCGAAACAAATCAAAGTTGGACTGCAGAATTACTAAAGATTCTGTTATGTCATTGGAGAAGTCAAAACCACGCCCACTGCATATTACTTCCAAAAGGGATAACCATCTTCTTCCTAGCAAGTGCAACACTCGTGGGGCTGCCAGCAAGAATAATTCCAACCATGTTTCGTCACGTAAAAAACTTACTGAAGTTTGCTCCAGTGCCACTGTTCCTCATCCGTCGTCAACAAGAAGTAGATTGGTGCCATCTTATCCTAGTGGTAGAAGTGATCCAGAAAAGGCAAATTCAAATGAAAAAAAATTGGTTGATAGGTTACCAACAAATCTACCAGTTCATGCACGATCTGTCCAGGTTGACCATCTGGCTTAACATTCATATTACAATTACGATCAGCTTTGATGCTGATAAGCTGATAATGATTTTCTCTTTGCCCTATTTTTGCAGAATACATCAAATGAAAAGTCCATTGCTTGTGGCTTTAAGAACATGGCTGTAGAGAAACGGTCTGATTTCATGATGATAACAGTTTTTGTATCTATATTTGTCTCTGTCTCACTGTCTCTCTCTTTGTCTGTCTGTCTGTCTGTCTGTCTGTCTGTCTGTCTGTCTGTCTGTCTGTCTGTCTGTCTCTCTCTCTCTCTCTCTCTCTCTCTCTCTCTCTCTCTCTCTCTCTCTCTCTCTCTCTCTCATTTGACTAGTTAACTTGGAACTTTTCAGGAGCTGTATTGGAGTTTCTAGAAAGCCTACAGATTTGGGAAATCAACAGATGCGACGGAAGGTTGGCCAATCTGAGAATCAAAGACCAAAATCCATGTAATGCATGTTACATGTGCACACATTGTTTCCTATAGTTTGTCACTTTTATCTTTTTGTATTTTGAATTATGCTTACAAGGGTTTGAAAATGAAATAGTTGAGCTGTTAATAATTACAGGTTTACGAATAATCCCGCTCGTGTTAACTCTGAGCGCAAGAATTATGGAAAGGAAAGAAAAGAGAAAGAGGTAATTATAAAATTAGATATGGTTAGTTTATGCTTGAATGTATATCCTCAGTCTCTGGTGCGCTTGAAAGTTGTATGTGCCATTGGGATTATAAGAGATTAGTAACTCAAGAAGGCCCTGAGGTCACTTCAAGTTTTCTTTTATAACTGTACAGAATATTTTGTTCTGGTTTTTTCCTGTGAATATTTCTTTCGTCATTTATAAGAGAAAAGGATGAATTATGTTTACCTTCCCCTTTGCCTTTTGTGTTCTATAAACATTCCAATACTGTGAATGATGAAATGGTTCTTTCATTGTATGGTTAACCTATGGTGCACTTACTGGCTATTAGGATATTGGAACTTGGCATATAGTCGTGGTTAAATGTTATCCATAATGACTTTTCCCAAAGCTGGAAGATTGGGTAGCATCTCTGACTTTTTGGTAAATTCATGATAATGTTGCATGAAAATATTACAAAAGATTGATATATATTCTTCTTCTTAGCATGCTTAATTGTTGCCAAGATAGAATAGCTAGGCACCACATCATATTGACGAATGGAGTTCTGAATCTTCTGATCTTTTTCTTTTATGCTAATAGTAATGATGATCCATTCTTGTGAAATTTTTTGCCCCATGTGTTGTTGAGTAATGTTTTAAGATTTTTTGAATATAATGGAACCATGCCAAGATCTTATTATATTTGATTTTGAAGGTTGATAATTGTTAATGAATGCCCTATTGTTTTGTTTGTTTGTTTAGATTTTAGTACTATGTAAATCTTGTGGTCATGTTGTATATATGTGCAGGGAAAAGAGGAAAATAATGCTGCAAACCGAAGATATCCAAAGCCCACCTCAACTGCGACATCCAGTGTTCATAAGAATGTAAAAGTGGTGCATAAGGTTGTTTCTCATCGCAATCTTAGTTCTATCTGCTAGTTTGTATGTCATAATACTTGGATATGTTTTTCCTCCCATAAAATTGAAGTTGTTCAATTTTTATGTTTCTCCTGGCCAACTAGATTAGCGTGCACACACATATTGTTCATCAGCAAATTAAACAATTTGAAAACCTTGTTATCTATTTCAGATTGCAGAATTGAAGTCTGGAATCCTCCCACGTGCTTGAAGGGAACTGAGGTCTCCTTTTTTCCCCCCTCCATATCACTAAATAATTAATTAGAAAACTTTCTTTTTTGCCTGGCCTGATTGTTTTGATGAAATATCATTCGATCTTTTGTATAAAGATCACCTCTTATTTGTAACTTTGTAAGTGTGTCCTCATTTGAATAGGATAAGGTTATTGTGCAGACTGAAAATGCCAAGCTCGGTCCACATCCCCTATGAAATCAATGGGGCCTGTGCAACAGGAAGAATGTGCCGTCACATTTATAATGTGGCAAAGTTTGCAAAAACAGGGAAGGACCAGTGGAATAGATCGAATGTTCACCTGGAGAGGTCAATGGAAAGCCCCAATGGAATGTCAGATACATTAGCCTCATAGTACGCAACTGAAAGAGTTACTTGATAAGAAAATCATGTTTTGTTTTCATTTCGAAGGCTGTCATCAGATGAGGCGCTGAAGTTTAGAAAGTTTATTTTAGATTTGAAGCAAGAATATGTATACTTGCGAGAAAAGTAACTGCACGTATACCTTAAGCTTTCGGAGAACAACTGAATGTAAATTAATGGAGCTATATATAACAGAATGACGATGCCTTCTGCTGAACTCAATCAGAGCCTTCTGACTTGTGATCGTGAACATGCTGGGCGCCAAGACTCAGGTCTGTATCTGTCTCATTTTTTTTAAAAGAATAATTTGTTTGAAAATTACATTCGCCCAGGGGTGGAGCTACTTTCTGGGTCCAGGGTTGGCCTTGGCCCCTCCGCATTTTGAAACTTTTCACATTGTTACATGTTATATATAAGATGGAAATAGTTAAAGAAACCTTGGTAGGTTTGAGTAAATGACTCATCTCTAACAAATTATACATAAAATAACTTAAATATATTTAGTTGGACCTGTAAGTTAATAATGTTTTGTTTTGAGAACATTAAAGTAAAAAACAAATTGAGTTTCTGTGGGGCACTACGTTGGAAAGGAATGTGCTCTCAACTTTGGACCTGAGTTCGAATCTCTCTCTTTGTAATTTAGATTAAATTAAATTATATCATTTGTATTAAAAAAAGTTTAAATTAAATTATTAACATTTAAAAAATATTATTTTTTTAAAAACTAATTGGCGTGCTAAGGGGGCTAGTGACCAGTAAACAAAGGCGCCTTTACCCTAGTAGATGGATCCATGAAACATGACATGGGGGCTAGTTTGGCATTGTTGTGCTGTGAAAATAATCGCTGTTAGATTTGCTGTGAGAGAATACAGTTTGGCTTTTGGTAAATTTTTTGTTAAAAGTGTTGTTGGTACTGATTCCTGCATAATCAGAAAATAATTCTCTCATAATCATTAAATCCAACGCCTCTTCGAAATTGATTCCTACATAATTAGAAAATGAAAGCACATCATTAGCTGCTTTCTCTTATAGCTTTCTCGCACAGCAATTTTTAACAATAAGTGATTTTCTCATAGTTTACCAAACAAGTTGGGCATTCCAATTTTTTTTTTAAAATCACTTATTACCCAAAATAAGCAATATCAAACAGGCACTAATTGAAGTGGTTAGGATAAAATGGAGACTCTTGTTTTGCTGGAGCAGTTGACTTGGAGTTTTCCTTCACGACTTACTCACTATCGAAACTGGGTAGAAGAAGGGTAATAATAGCACGAAGCAATCTCCAAATAATCGAAATTAGAAAAATGAAAAAGCATTTGTGGATCTACGGCAATCAATTAGAATTCACCTTCTGAAAACGAAATTTCATGACTAATACCCATAGTCAATAGATCTAAATTTCATGACTATTTCGTTCTCTTTTTCAGATTCTGCCATTACTATTCTCTCTCATTGTGATTCTGACTTCCATTATCTCATTCTAACTCTTTTTTGGAGGGAGCCATAAAACACCTCGCAGGTTTTGAGTTGTTTTCACAAAATCTAGTTACCGAAAACAAAATTTAGACATCAACCCCAACAATCCTCCTCCATCCCCCACCAGCGCCCCCACACTATTGGAATTAAGCCTTTAAGATAAATGCCGCTTGAAATTTGTTTTTCATTATCTATGTCTATAAATATAACTGCCACTGGGAATATTGAGCCTTTCAAATTAGTCTTATCTCCATTATTGCTTGTATAAAAAAAAATTTTAGTTCCGTTCAGTTTCAATATTATTGAAGAAAGTCTTGGGTTCAAATTTAATAAATGACAATTTTGAGAAAAATATTTTTTATAAAAAAAGTGCAACTTCACATAACTAAGATACCGAATATGTGTAAATGTTTTCTAATGACCAAACGCAATATCACAGTGAATTAATCTGGAGATAATTATTTATCCTTTTTGTTACATTGAAAGGGAGCCTTAACCTAACTCAAGATTCCCCACTACAGAAAACAATAAACATAATCCAAATAAGAAAAGTATGTAGAGCTGTTTGGGTTTGGTTGCCTTGTCGGAGATTTATGCACTACATCTTGACAAGTCGCTGTCGTTAATCTTGTCTTGTATGACAAGGTCAAGAATGACAGGATGGCACGGTAGTTGAACAACCACGAGCCTCATATAATTGACTTGGAGTTTGCCTTGAAGACTTACTCAGCATATAAATTGGGCAGAGAAGAAAGGCAATACCACAATCATCCTGCAATCAGTTCTTGTTCTTAAACACTGCTGTCAACCATTTTCTAAAGCTCAAAATAATGGCTGATGCGCTCATTTCCGTGCTGCTAGAACGGTTGGCCTCGACAACCTATGAATACATAGGAGGAGAGCTGAAACATGTTTTGAACGTTAAGGAAGATGTTGAGAAATTCACTGCGACTCTCGAAGTTATTCAAGCTGTGCTTGAGGATGCAGAGCAAAGGCAAGTGACGGAGGCAAGTGTCAAAATCTGGTTGGATAAGCTGAAAGATATATCCTACCATATGGTGGATGTGTTGGATGAGTGGAACACAGACATTCTCAAACAACAGGTTGAGAAGCAAGAAAGAAGGTGATCCAAATGCTCTTGTTACAAAGAAGAAGGTACGTTTCTCTAGTTTATCCAGTTGCTTTTGTTTTGGCAAAGCCAGTCGGGTGATTCTTCACCGTGACATTGCTCTGAAAATAAAATATCTGAATGATAAGTTAACTGAGATTTATGAGGAAAGAAAAAAGTACCAGTTTCTATTGAAAGAATTAGGCGTTCAACCTCAACAACCTCAACGACCTCAAACTGCACCTTATGTCAACATGTCTGAGATATTTGGTCGCGAAAAGGAACAGGATATTTTGATAACAAAGTTGTTGGGTGATAGTAGTGAAGAAGAAAAGAGGCACCTTATCATCCCTATTGTAGGGATGGGAGGCATAGGAAAAACAACTTTAACCCAACTAGCCTATAATGATGACCGAGTCAAAACCCATTTTCATATGAGGCAATGGGTTTGTGTTTCAGACCCTTTTGATGAGATTAAGATCGCCAAAGCCATTAGTGGCGATGACGCCCCAAATTCAAATGAATGGGGTGAGGTCTTGCAAAGTATGTCTAGATCCATCCAGGGCAAAAGATTTCTCCTAGTCCTGGATGATGTATGGACCAATGATCCTAAAAAGTGGGAACAATTAAAAGTACCATTAATCCAAAGTGGGGCTAAAGGCAGCAGAATACTGGTGACCACAAGAAAACTAGAGGTTGCTAATATGATGAGAGCAACAAGAAACATGATCAATCTGCAAGAGTTGAGTGATGAATATTGTTTGTCAATCTTCAATCACATGGCCTTTCCAGATGGGGATGTACAAGAGTTCGGAGATATTAGTAAGGAAATTGTAAAGAAGTGTAAAGGTTTGCCTCTTGCTGCAAAGACTTTAGGTAGTCTCATGCAGAATAAGACAAAAATGGGAGAATGGAAAGAAGTTTTGAATAGTAAGATATGGGATCTAGAGAAGGTCGAGCAAGAAGTTTTCCAACCCTTATTCCTAAGTTATTATGATTTGTCCCCAACAATTAAATCTTGCCTTTTATATTGTGCTATTTTTCCTAAAGATCATATGTTTCGCTGAGATGAGTTGATTAGACTCTGGACAGCACAAGACTATATTATTTCGAAAGGGAATAAAGGAAAGGAAATAATGGGTGAAGCATGTTTTGACAACTTAGTAGCGCGATCATTTTTCCAAGATTTTAAGAAACATCGAGAAAATGGTACGATTTCAAGTTGTAAAATGCATGATATTGTCCACGACTTCGTTCAATTTCTCACCAAGAACGAGTGTTTGATTATGGATCACTCTGAGGGTGCTATCAGAGAATCAAAGGTATTGGATGATAAGATACGCCATTTGACCTTAAGATATGTTCCCGAAGGTCCACTTGCAATTTCTATCGCATCCTACAATTTCAAATATCTTCGCACACTGGCAATTTTTTTTTTTTTTTTTGGTCTGAAATATAGAAATTTCATAAAAAGGCAAACAGCCAAGAGAAGTACACAACCTATAAAGCAGCTAGGCACAACGAAACAACAAGAAATAAAACATCACAGCTGCATGGAAGGAGGACTAATAAGAAGACGTAGTCATAAGACAACCGGATACGTCAAGAAGCCCACACATCCGCAAACATTAAGCACTCCTTGGGGGGCATGGTAAACCATCTTTGTTCAGGATATGCATTAGAGAGGATGGGGGTCGATTGACCCATACTTCCGGGCTCATCCTCGAAATGGCAAGCATTGCCAAATGATCTGCCGCTTGGTTGGCGGTTCTAGGAATCCACGTCCAAACGTAGGTCTGGAAGCAGTTCAAAACATCTCGAACAGTACTTAGGATAGGATAGATTTCCCACCTTCCATTGGATAAGGGCCCTTCAAAGGAGAGATGATTTCCTTGCAATCAGATTCAAAAGTTACTTGATGAAAACCCATCTCAGCAGCGAGCTTACAGCCCTCAAGACAAGCCTGTGCCTCAGCCTCAATAGCAGAGTTCGCCACAGATGGGATGGATGAACCCTTGATAAAGTCTCCATGAGTGTTCCTAATTAGGATACCAATGCCAACCCTCTTTGAGTTTGGATTCCATGATGCATCCACGTTGACTTTGACAAAGAGAGAGGCAGGGGGGTTCCAAAGTTGTTGTTGGTTGTCATTAGAAAGGGTAGGATGCTCAGTTTGATGTCTGCCATGATCAAGGGAGCCAAGGAATTCATTGATGGCAATAGAGGCAGCGTGGGTAGTTCTGGCTGGTGAAGGGGAGATGTGTTCCAGCACTGCTTTGCACCTATCCTTCCAGATCTGCCAGCAGAAGTGCGCGATAACAGTTAGGCATCTTGATTCAAGAATTACTACCATAGACCCAAATTTAATTTTACAATTGAAACGTCTTAGGACATTAAATTTGAGTGGTAATTCCATCAAAGAACTCCCAGAGGAGATTGGTGAATTGATACATTTGAGGCATATTGATTTATCTTACAATTGTGATTTGGAGAAATTACCTGACAGTATATGTGGTTTGTATAATTTGTCTACCTTGAGCCTTCGTTTTTGCTCCAAACTTAAAAAACTGCCTAAAAATATGGGGAGCTTGATTAACTTAAAGCATCTTTATGTTGAGTGGTGTGAAGTTTTGGAGTCGTTGCCAAAAGGAATAGGGAGATTAACAAGCTTGCGAACACTAGATGTGTTTTTGTGTGATGCTGGCGACCAGGAAGCATTACAACTTGGTGATCTGAGAAACTTGAACCTGGAGGGATTTCTCTATGTAAAACTTGTGGGGGATGCGACAAATACGAGCGAGGTTGAGAAAGCACAATTGTAGTAGTAGTGTAGAAATACTGAATGACTTACGACCGCACCCACATTTGGAATCTTTAGGGATTTGGGATCATAATGGCACCAGGTGGCCCAATTGGATGCAGTCTTTACACAATTTGAGATTCCTTACTGTTGGTAATGGGACAGTGTGAAGTTTGGCCTCTTGGGAAATTGGAGTACCTTGAAAGACTAACCATATACGGGATGAATGGAGTGAGAAAGGTGGGTGTTGAATTTTTGGGATTAGAAGTGTTTATACCGTATATTAACAACCAATGACCACCTGACACGTGGACGGAATCGACACTTGTCACTACATGCCCTTCGGCATTTCCCCTACCGAATCCTATACATCTTGATTCTTTTGCCCTAGGACACGTGTCATGCTCACGACCAGCTCCTACAGTCCCACATCGGAAATATGAACATAGTGCCCGCCTCCCAAGGCCTATATAAGGAGACCCCTATTCCCAAAAGAAAGGACAGCAGAACCAACGGTACGCTACCGCTTGATCTGTAATCTGACATTTACTAAATCCGTACTTACTTAAGCATCGGAGAGCCTTCGGCCAGTACCACACCGGTACCCCAGGGCCTTACCGAACGTGTCCTTTTGCAGGAACTTGATCTTCCGAAGACTAACTCCCTTCCGAAGACACAATACCACTAAGTTGGGCGAGCCACGTGTCAAACCACTTTTTCGCATCAACAGTTTGTCGCCGTCTGTGGGAAGCGAAACAAAAACCATCAACCTACAATCCCCTATACACATGGGGACCACTTCAGTACCCAATTTTCTATCGGAGGAAGGGATGCCGTTCGGAAGGTAAACTGGGGCTAGCCCAGCGCTACCCCCATGCACCCCTTTCGGAAACGCCCCCTCAACCCAAACAACCGCCGAAGCCGAGCTAGTAGCCCAAATCGCGTCCCTGCGGAAGGACATGGCTAGGCTTCAGGAGCACAACCACCACCTTTCGTCCAAAGTGGACGAAACCCAACAGCTGCTGCACTAGCAGCACGCGCAGAACATCCAGACAACTCACTCTTCCGAGAGCTTACAAACCCCCCATAGGAGGAGGAAGTATGGAAATGCAGCCAGGGCAACGCCTGCTCCTTCCAAACAGTTGGTGGTGCCGACACCCCGGGATCAACCACACGTCCCAAAGAAGGTCTACTCCGATTGCCGACACAGGCTTAACGATCGGGAGGCGGAAAGACAGAGGTCTTCGATCAGGATTAGCGCTCGACTTCGACGCTCTCGACGCATTCGACGCTCTCGGCAGGATCGGGAAGTGCAGCCATTGCGCATACCGTTCTACACTGGTACCGAGGATCCCTTAACCTACCTTCATTCATTTCAGTCCGCCATTGGATGCAAGGGTCTGAGCGATAAGGGGCAGTGTCTGCTATTCCCATCATCACTTACCGAAGCAGCCCTGAACTGGTTCTACCGGTTGGAGCAGGAAACGGTAGATTCTTTTGACGAGCTAAAACAAATTTTCCTCAATCACTTCATGATCCAAACGGACCGCCTTTACTCTGCCGACGATTTGTACACAATTCGGCAGAGAGAGGACGAGCCATTGAGGGAGTATGCGGCGCGCTTCAGTCACGAATACTCAAGGTGTCCGGAAACAGATGATAGGGCAGCCTACGGCGCCTTCAAGAGTGGCCTTCGGTCCTCGCATTTCCGATACCTGGTACACAGCAGCAACTGGCGCACGTATGATGAGCTGATGAAGCAGGCAGCGGTGCACGCCAAAGCCGAGTACTTCAACTCGAAACCCAGTGTTTCGGCTAGCCGAGAGGATACAGAGCCAAACGCTTATCCGACAAAGACGCAGTCCTACGAGAGGGTCGACTCATATTCGGCAGACCATAAGCAGAAAGACAACCGTGCCGATCGAAGAGATCAGCCGAATAAGGGAAAACGGCGGTATGGTCGCAACGACAACCGAGGACCCCTACCCAATCGTGACCACGGCAACGAGGTCTTTACCCTACTGAAAACCACCTATGAGGCCGTTCTGATGAACGAACAGGAAATAATACCAAAACCAAATCAGCGAAGACCCAATCGGCAAGACAACAGGGAGACCGGTAAATTCTGCCGATACCATCAGCACAACAGCCACAATACAGAAGATTGTATAAGCTTAAGAAAGATTGTGGAGCGGCTGATCCGAGAGGGGAGACTGGACCAGTATATCGCCCGGCAGCCAACGGCGCCGGTACCGAACCCTGCTCGGCAGATAAACATGATAAGCACTATTAGCGGTGGCCCTACCGTTACGGGAATGAGCCATCGTTCGATGAAACAGTATGTGCGCGCTGCGCAGCTTCCTCAGGTGCTCGGCATAGAGGTGAATCGGCACCAGGAAGTACCAAAAGTTCATTGGGAACCGATCACATTTTGCGAAGAGGAAGAAGAGGGAGTCCTCTATCCCCACGATGACCCGATGATCATCCGAGCTGAAATTGCCAACTACGATGTAGGGCGAGTGCTGATCGATACCGGGAGCTCCGTGAGCGTGATCTTTGCCGAAGCTTTCAGAGAGATGGGAATTAGTGACAACCAGGTCAACCGGCAGTTGACACCCTTGCTGAGTTTCTCTGGGGACCTGGTCCAACCGATCGGTAGCGTTAAACTGTCAATTACCTTCGGTACGGCACCAAGGAAAACAACGGCGTACGACCAGTTCCTCATCGTTGATTGCCCGACGGCATACAACGTCATCGTTGGCCGAACGGCACTTACGAGGGTTAAGGCGCATCTTTCGCCCCACATGCTATTGATGAAATTCCCAACCCCGAACGGCACGGGAGCAATCCGGGGAAATCAGTTGAGTGCGCGGACTTGCTATGCTACGGCTCTCAAGGCAACCTCTTTCAAACTCCCCAACGAGACCGTGACTGTGCAGGGGTTGCCGAACGGTATGGGACCGGTTGACGACCCTAGAGATGAGTCCCCCACCCCTCACACGCAACCTGTCGAGGAATTGGAGACGGTAACCTTAAGCGATGAATAGCCCGATCGACAGGTTAGGATCGGCACAAGACTCACTGCAGACCTCCGAACGCAATTCATAAATTTCTTGCGGCACCATTCGGAAGTATTCGCATGGTCTTACGAGGATATGCCCGGCAACGACCCGGAGGTCATCAGCCATAAACTCACCATTTCCCCCGCTTATAAGCCCGTGAGGCAGAAGCGCCGATCATACGATGCCGAACGGTACGAAGCAATGCGCACGGAAGTCGATAAAATTCAAACCATCGGCTTCATCCGGGAGGCAACGTATCCGGTATGGCTGGCAAATTCTGTGATGGTGAGAAAGACCACCGGCGGGTGGCGAATGTGCCAAGACTATACCGATCTCAAGAAGGCCTGCCCGAAGCACAGCTTTTCGTTACCACGCATAGACCAGCTCGTGGACGCCACTGCCGGCCACGAGCTGCTGAGCTTTATGGATGCCTATTCCGGCTATAATCAGATATTCATGCACCCTCCCGATAGCGAACACACCGCATTCATAACGGACAAGGGGTTGTACTGTTATAATGTCATGCCGTTCGGTCAGAAGAACGCGGGGGCAACATATCAAAGACTCGTTAACAAAATCTTCGCCGGTCACATCGGCAACATCATGGAGGTCTACGTTGACGACACGTTAGTAAAAAGTCGGACTGCCGAAGATCATTTGCAGAATTTATCAATCATGTTCGGTATACTGAAAGACTACCGGATGAGATTGAACCCGAAGAAATGCGCCTTCGGTGTATCTTCCGGGAAATCCTCGGATTCATAATCAGTCAGAGGGGGATCGAAGCGAATCCCGAGAAAATAAAGGCAATCATCGATATGGAGATGCCGAAGACGACGAAAGACATTCAGAGCCTTACCGGATGCGTGGCCGCCTTGACCCGCTTCATATCGAAAGCTACCGATAAATGTGCATCGTTCTTCAAAGCCTTGAAAGGGGGCAAACGGAATATCACATGGACTGCCGAATGCGATAACGCATTTCAAGACTTAAAGATCTATATGAACAAAGCCCCCTGTTGTCAAAATCGCTGCCTGGAGAAATTCTTTACCTATACCTTTCGGTATCCGGAACTGCCGTCAGCTCGGTATTGATTCGGAAACCAGAGAAGGCAGAGTTACCAATTTTCTATGTCAGCAAGGCACTCCAGAGTGCTGAACTTCGGTATCCCCCATTAGAGCAGCTGGCTCTAGCCCTTGTCGTCTCGGCACGAAGACTTCGGCCATACTTTCAGGCACACGGGATCAAAGTCCTGACCAACCAACCGCTCCGGCAAGTGCTCCAGAAACCAGAAATTTCTGGCCGATTGATCAAATGGGCGATCGAACTCGGGGAATTCGACATACAGTTCGTCCCGAGGCCCGCCGAAAAGGGCCAGGCTGTCGCCGATTTTATCTCCGAGCTCACCCCATCAACGGCACAGCCGACGCCCGAGGAGGTTACCGAGACCGTCTTGCCGGACGAGCTGAACGCCGAACGGTTTGACAGCTCAACTCCAATATGGGTTTTGCACGTCGATGGCTCGGCAAACCAGCAAGGATGCGGAGCAGGCTTGGTGCTGACAACACCGGACGGACTCAAGATCGAGTACGCCCTCCGATTCGACTTCCGGACCTCCAACAATGAAGCGGAATATGAAGCCCTCTTGGCCGGCCTTCGGTTAGCCAAGAGCATGAATGCAAAGCAAATCCGAATTCACAGCGACTCCCAACTCATTGTGAACCAGGTAACGGCAGACTTCGCCGCCAAGGATGCCTCCATGTACGCCTACCTTTCAACCGCCCATCGGCTACTCCGAAGTTTCCAAGCATACGAGATCAAACAGATCCCCAGAGGCGAAAACAGCCATGCCGATGCACTGGCACGCCTGGCTTCGGCAATAAAAGACAAGGTCGGGAGAAAGGTACCGGTGGAGATTCTTGCCCGACCGAGCACGGTAGCCTCCGAAGCGTGTGCCGTACGGTATGAGGATACATGGATGTCTCATATCTACTTGTACCTGAAGAACGGCACCTTTCCTGAGGACAAGGCCCATGCGCGGAATCTTAGATACCGATCAGCAAGATACACAGTCATCAACGATGTGCTCTACAAACATGGCTACACCACCCCATACCTCAAATGCCTTACGGCATAGCAGGGGGGCTACGTCCTTCGGGAAATTCATAACGGTGTGTGTGGCGACCATTCCGGGTCCCGATCCCTCGCCTACAAAGCCTTTCGGCAGGGATACTTTTGGCCAACCATGCACCAAGACGCTAATTCACTGGTGAAAAGGTGTGACAAATGCCAGCGCTTCGGTAACGTTCCGCATGTCCCTGCCGAACCATTAACACCGATTGTAAGTCCTTGGCCTTTCGCACAATAGGGACTGGAGCTGATCTGTCCAATGCTGCAAAGCAAGGGGCAGGTCAAATATGCAGTGGTTGCCGTCGACTACTTCATAAAATGGGTGGAAGCCGAACCTTTGGCAACCATAACGGCAGCAAGGATGGAGGAATTCGTCTGAACTCATATTTGTTGTCGATTCGGTATCCCATATGCAATCATTACCGATAACGGCAGGCAATTTGATTCGGAACTCTTCAGGCAATTTTGCACCCGCTTGAAAATCAACTTGTTTTTCGCATCACCAGCCCATCCCCAGTCGAACGGTCAGGTTGAAGCAATAAACAAAATAGTAAAGAAGCTACTGAAACGGCAACTAGACAAGGCCAAAGGAGCCTGGCCGGAGAAGCTTTCCGAAGCACTGTGGGCCATTCGGACGTCTTACCGAACGTCCACTGGAGAAACCCCTTTTTTCCTGGCTTTTGGTTCGGAAGCAGTGGTGCCTGTGGAAATCGGCGAACCGTCCTACCGAACGGAAACCTTCGCACCGAAGCAGAACGAAGAGGCTATGTCTCTAAGCCTTGACCTACTCGAGGAGCACCGAGCGCAAGCCAACCTCTGGAATGAAGCCTACAAACAGCGTGTGTCTTGGTATTACGACTCTAGGGTCAGACTCCGCTCTTTCCAAATCGGGGACTGGGTCATGCGCAAGGTATCGCTTGCGACGAAGGATACCACGGAAGGAACCCTCGGACCTTCCTGGGAAGGACCTTATGAAATCATCGGTATCCTTCGCTCGGGAACCTACCGACTAAGAGGCTCCAACGGCAAGGCCCTCGGCCATCCTTGGAACGTAGAACATCTCAAATACTACTACAAGTGACCTAGCCTACGGCAGGTTGGAACTGTAATTACTCAATGTATTTGTTCTTCGCAAATGATTAATAGAAAGTCTTCGGCACTATTACTTCAGCCTCTCTTTAACTGTCCCACTAGCCCGCGGCAGCTAGGTGTTAACGTCCTACGGCGTTCTATATTAGCTTACGGCAATAAACGATCGTTAAAGTTTTACCCTACAGATCCCTTCGAGACTTGTCAAAATTGACACTCAATATTCAACAGCGTCCTTATTAGCCTACAGTGATAAGTGACTTTCGGTCGGCAATTAGCCTACGACAATTAGCAATTGTAACGCACTCAACACTTGGGTTAAAATCGGAAGTTGGACAATTGAAAGTTGAATAAAAGACTTGAATTCCAATTAAAGGATGCCCTCGGCACCAATGTGTTCAGAACATAAATAAATAAATAAAAAAAACTAAAATACGAGTACAAAGATAAAATGCCCTCAGGCAGTAGCTTCGCCCCCAGCAGTGGCCTCGGCAGTACCAGGTCCCTCGGCTGCGTCCTCCCCTTCATAATCCTCGATCATTTCTTCGGTAACTTCCTCCGGAAGGGGAGGAGGATCGGCGGCGAAGTTCAAGTTCAGCTTCTGCCCAGGGTTGTACCGTTTGAATCGGTACAACATATCCGCCATCTCCGAGCCCACTTCCCGGTCCAGAAGGGTGGTGAACTCTTCAGAGGAGCGATATTCCAAGACGGCCGACCGAACGGCAGCCTCAATCTCCGTAGCCTTGGTCCGCTTAGATTCTTCAAGGGCATCTTGGACCGCCTCCGAAACGGCCTCGGCATCCCGTGCTGCCGCCCGCGCTGCCTCCAAAGCCACCCGCGTCTCTTCCGCCTTCGCCTCCGAAGCGAGGGCTCTCCGTTCGGCGGCCTCTTTCTCCCTCAGCAGCTGGGCGTGGTCCTGGAGAGCCTTGCCCGCTTCGGCAACCTTGGCCCTGCCGTCGTCGTAGGCTTTCTTTGCCCGTTCGGCAGCAGAGATGGCCCGCTTGATGCAGAGCCACATCTCCATGGACGCCTGCACACAACGAAGTCAGAAAGAATCCCCACTTGGCGCAAAAAGAATGAAAAGACAAACGGAGGAAGGGAATTCTTACCGATGCCTGAAGACGGAAGGCGCGTCCTGCCTGCTCCCGAAAGAACTTCTTCGGCAGCTCGTCAATCTCGGGAAGATCCATCTGGGAGCCGAGGATCATATGGTTGACGAACTGCACCGTCTTCAAAGGGCAGGCGATGGTCACGGCCTCGGTAGGCCCGTCCTCGTCCTCCGCCGCAAGGACGCCCCTCGAAGCCTCCGACGGTCGGCTTCGCTTGGAAGCCGGCGAGGTTTCCAAGTCCACCGTAACCGGCCGCTTCCCGGCAGCTCTGGAAGCGGTGGCGTCGGCATCAACCTGCCTCGGCGCAGGGGGATCGGCAGCCGGCCATGCGACGGGCTCAGCGCCCAGCTGTCGCAGGCGCTCCGCGAGGGTAACGTCCTCGGGATCAGCTGCTTGCCGAACTGGAGCTGCCTCCGGCTGCTTCTTCTTCTTCTTGCCCTCCAGGCCCATCATGAGGCGCCTCCTGGAGGACTCGTTCATCTTCTTGGCCTCGGCAGCTCTCCTGGCGTCCGTCACTGACCAAGAAGATTCGGTTAGTTAGCAAGAAAAACAATGCAAAAAAAAAAAAGGGAAAGCGCAAGTATACTCACTCTCGGCAGGGTCGACGAGCCCGGCTCTGATGAGATTGTTGGTGAAGAGGAAGAGCGGGTATACTCGCTATGGCAGCTGGAACCTTCAGCCTCACTCTGTCGAGCTGCCGAATCTCACCTTGTGTAGGGGCCGGCTGCTTGAGTTTACCTATCCGAAGAGAGAATTAGTAAAAATAAAAGAAACTAGAATTACGATAAGGCAGCCTACCGATCGGTAACTCGAAAACCTACCGGCAACTTGGAACGTCGTGGGTATCTGAAACAGCGGGGATACTCCCGATGGCGATTCCCAATCGCCGGAGAGTAGCACCCGCCGATTCCTCCACGACTTTTGTGAAGTTGGCACCGAGCTGACGAAATGCCATCGCTCGGAAGCCTTCAGGCAGTTCGCCTGAACCCAGCCGCCGTGATCGGCACTCTTCGACTTGGTGACGCTGTACAGATACGAGAACTACTCGTAGGAGGGCTCCCCCTCCCCGGTGATCCCGAAGGCAGCTATCACCCCCATCAGGGCCACCCAGAAGTTGGGGTTGTACTGGCCCGGGGCATACCTGATCTGGGCAAGAATCTTCTGCACGGCAAGATGCAGTGGCAACCTGACCCCCTGCAGAAGCATGTCGGTGAAGAAGGCGACTTCACCGTCCCCAGGGTCGCTGAGGGATTCGGTAGGGCTCGGAATCCTCATCTTTACCGAGTCCGGAATGAGGAATTCGGCCCTAATCTTCTCGAGCTCCCGTTCGGTAAGCTTGTTCGGCTCCAAGTAGTCAACCCCGAACAGGGCCTTCTTCGGTACGCCTACCGGTATCCTAGACAGCTCCCGGTGGATGATCGTTACCCTCGGCCGAGAGGGACCGGCAATGGCCTCATCACGACCGGAGGTGGAGGCCTCCGGCTGATGCTCGAAGGTACCGAATCGGGTACCATCTTTATAAACTGCGGCTAAGGGAAGCGGCTGCCCCGTCATCAGCCCCTTGCCGACGCCATGAGTAGGAACGGAGTTCACCTCCTCACTGATAATTTCCACATCGGTGTCCTCTCCACTCTCGGCTCCGAGGCTCGCAGCCCCACTGGATGTGTCCCAGCCCGATGATAACTCCTCATCGAACGCATTGGGCTCACTGCCGAAGGAGGACTCGCTAGCAGACATCTACAAGAAAAAAGGAAAGGAAGGCTAAGGTGGTTGTGTCATAAACTACCCTACCGATGTCTACGCCACTACCTATAGTTCACTAGACTACCGAAGGAAAGCCCCTGTAGACGATCGGCTAAAGCCTATGCTATGAAAGCACGCACGGAAATACGAGAAAGTATTATGAGGTTACCGAACGGTATCTTACCTCGAGTATTATGGGAAGACCTGGTTGCCGTTCAAACGCCTCGGGAATCGCCTTGATTGCCGATAACTCCTTTGAAAATCGCCTCGATTGCCGTTTACACCCTTCGAAAATCGCCTACGCAGAGCTCTCGCGTCAACTCTAAAATGCAAAGTGAGTTTTACGCCTGGAGCAGCCTCAATTTATAGGAAGATGGCTGCAACGGTACACCTCGGGAAACCAAACGGCTCATAAATGCCGCCGTCAGGTGTCACTTCGCTAGCCACGTGTCGCCCAATGAATGGTGGCATAGGCTGCACGCCGGGTACAGAAGACGAAGCGTCTCTGCACGCCAGGTGCAGAAGACGAAGCGTCTCTGCACACCAGGCGCAGAAAACGAAGCTTCTCTGCCTTCACCCCTCTCAGCATCGGCGACCCTTCGGGTCTCAGGGGAGCCTCTCCCAAACGAACTTGCCGAACGGCAGGGCATCTACGAACCATCAGGGGAGAACCAAATTCCCTTCTGAAGAACCTTCGGAAGAGAACTTGAGGGACTACTGTTTATACCGTATATTAACAACCAATGACCACCTGACACGTGGACGGAATCGACACTTGTCACTGCATGCCCTTCGGCATTCCCCCTACCGAATCCTATACATCTTGATTCTTTTGCCCTAGGACACGTGTCATGCTCACGACCAGCTCCTACAGTCCCACATCGGAAATATGAACATAATGCACGCCTCCCAAGGCCTATATAAGGAGACCCCTATTCCCAAAAGAAAGGACAGAAGAACCAACGGTACGCTACCGCTTGATCTGTAATCTGACATTTACTAAATTCGTACTTACTTAAGCATCGGAGAGCCTTCGGCCGGTACCACACCGGTACCCAAGGGCCTTACCGAACGTGTCCTTTTGCAGGAACTTGATCTTCCGAAGACTAACTCCCTTCCGAAGACACAATATCACTAAGTTGGGCGAGCCACGTGTCAAACCACTTTTTCGCATCAACAAGAAGATCAAACCTCATTCAGAATCAGATCACCACCCCTGATATTATTCCCAAAATTGAAACAACTCAGCTTTTTCTATATGAAAGAGTGGGAAGATTGGACGAAAGAGGATTCTGAAATTACAATCATGCCATGCCTTTCTGAGTTGACAATTCTACATTGCCCTTTACTAAAAGCACTGCCAGACTTCCTCTTCAAAACACCACTGCAGACTCTTCGCATACGTGGATCTGAGAGAGTTGCGCGTTACCAAGAAGGCAATGGAGAGTGGGCCAAGATTTCTGCTACGAACCCAAACATCCGCATTATCAGGTAATTGAGCTCTAGCAATCTCTTATTTACATGCATATGTATCAATTCCAAGTATCATCATATTTGTTTCCTTCAAAATCTTCAGGGAATATTTATGAAAACATCTGTCTCCGCAGCATATAGTCTTGAGATGGTGACTCGCTAGGTATTTTTCTTCCTACTAAATTGTTCGCATATATCATCATTTTTCTATGAAGAGGATTTTTCAAATGAGTATGAAAGGTACTTTTCCTTTTTATGTTTTGTACAAAAAGTAAAACTTATTGTTCGCATTCCTCTTGGCCAGCTGCAGTGCTTTGATGTTTGTTTTGTTAAATCTCTGGATTTTAGAGCATAAGCAATTTAAATAAAGATAATTTCTGGTCCTCCAGACTGCAGAAAATAAATTCAGACCTCATATTTTCTTTAAAAGATAATATTGACCCTCTGGTATTAATATATTCATTTACTTGTTATGCCACACGAGGTTTGTTGTTTTGCTTAATCTGCATGCTAATTTCTTGTGTCCCCTCTATCTTAATCATCACATTCTATGCCGGATGACTGGAAAGCAGGGATAAACCATCAAGGGAACTTGTCCTGCTTTGTTTGACTGATTTTGATGAAGATTTTACTAAAATGAATAAGTTTTTTCATCAATATGTGAAGTAATCCTATGTATTTGTGATTGCTAGTTGTCAATTTCTAATGTCACTAGGTCTCCTATCAAATTTTCATGGCACAGGATTTTCTTTTCGTAGTTACTGGAGCTCTTTTCGCGGCATGGGAGCGAGGGAAGAGTGAATATGACCCCAAGTTTCATTTTAATTCACCTTCAAGTGTCATCAAGTTGCTCAAAGGCTATATGAGGTTTGTTGTTTTGTTTAATCTGCATGCTTTAGTTGTTTCAAAAAAATTAATTCCTGAAAAATGTCTAAGAGAAATTATTGCAATAAGCAAATTGATCAACTATGTATGTGTAAACCCAAGTAACAGTCGTTGTTTTAGATACTTGAAAGAATACCAATTACATTTTTGGGAGCCTAAAAGTGTGATTAGGTTAGGGTCTCTCTATAACTGGACAAGCAGTTTCTACTCTTTCCTTCATTTTAATACCGTTCATCATTTCAGGGACTCTATGGAAGCAAACGGAGTGGCGTAAACCATCAAAGTCAGCCTACGGAAGTTCCAATAACTGAAATTTTGATAATTTTCATCAAAGGTCAGCCTTGAGAACAGAGACATGATGAATTTCGAAGGTCTACTGAGCTTTTGATTTACAAACATTGATGAGTACCCTTATTTTTTGTTTTGTAAGTAGAAACTTCGTGAACACCTTATTTTTAAGGGACACGCAACATCGACTGTATATATAACTAATCTACTGGTGTATTGATCATTTGCAAAACTTCCTTTGTGTCATTAATTTGTAAAATGTACTCTGAGGAAGTGGTGAATTTGGGTTTGCAATTTACCTTGACTTTCGCTTATTTATGTGTGTATCAGTTCCCAGTTTTTGCTGTTCCTCTAGAGAGTGTGTTTTGTTTGCCTTCGGTAACTTTGATTTGGTGTGTGTTCTTAAGCTAGAAAAGTCGTTAATATCGTTAACCTTGCTTTCAACAACTAATTTATAGAAGAACAGGTAACTTGTTTTGAACGTGAAGAAAGAAGTTGAACAATTCGTCGGCAATCTCAAAGCTATTCAAGCTGAGCGCGCTTGAGGATGCAGAGCAAAAGCAAGCAACGAAGGCCAGTGTATACATCTTATTGCAACTTGAAATTAAGGTCTGAATGATGGTTTAACTGTGATTTATGAGGAAAGAAAAAAGTATCAGTTGTTGAATTTTAGTTTTTAGTTTTCATTTTTTATGCTAGAGTATAGTGGAAAATGAGAGCGAGAATGGAAGTGAGAATGAGATTGAGAGAAAGGATGGGAAGGAGGAGTAACAAACGGGCCCTAATCTAAACTTCCTTTGTGTCATTTCTTTGTAAACTGTACACTGAGGAACTACGTACTTTAGTAGTTTTTGAATCGTCCAGTGAAATAGTGGCTACCCATAGAGCCATTTTTCAAAAGTCATGTGTATGCATGTTCGTTAAGTCATATATGATTGGCTAAGATGTATTGAAATGCATCTGACTCACTTTGCATATCTCAAGTGTTTTATGATCTAACAGCTGAGAAACATATCTTTCATTCATCTAAGACCTATTTTGAGGGAAAAACAACGAATGAATGATGAGAAAAATCTTAAGAATGAAACAGAACAAAGGTCATTGCTGATACTGTATCGCGAACAAAATTGTGCTGCGGGCGTTTATGAGCTTGCTTCCCTGGTCTGCAGCATATATTTGATGTGGCGCCTTGTCCATTCTCCTCACATTTTAGCTGCTGATGCCATTATATTCTAGCTCCTGGTCCACATACTACATGGATTTATCAGAAAGTAATTCAGCTTCAAATTCATTCTTAATCATCATTTTTGAAAATGGAAAGAAGCAATTGGAGGGGAAGATGGTATGTTCTTTTCTATAGCATATGAATAGTGAAATGCATTGAGTGTTTTATGATCTAACACCTGATAAACATATCTGCATTGATCTAAGACCTTGTTTTAGTACCACAAACAGAATTTAATTATACTCCCTCTCCTGCTTCATTGCCTTGGTCATAGTAAGAAAAAAGAAAGAGCCATAAAAGAAGACAAGAAGAAATTTTTATTTCATCCATGTAAACTTTTGGATGATGTTTAGTCCTGCAAATTTAGCATAAATAAATTGGGTTAGTCTGTATTATTAATAAATATGTATTGTGGTCTATTAGTATTAGTGACAAGATAATGAGACATGGCTCATTCGGCCAAAAAGCCCAAAAGGATGTCCATGGCCCATTACGCCGAGAAGTTTGTTTTATGAGTACAAGAATTCTATAGTATACATGGCCCTTAGGTGATGTCTTATCTCTTAATCGTTGGATCAAATTGGTTAGCCGTTGAATCAAATTAGTTAGTTTGATCCAATGATTAAGAGATAAGACCTCACCTAAAAGCCATATATAAACCCTAGCGCCTCCTTCCTTACCCATCCATATGGTAAACCCAAACACATGGTACAAATTAGTACCCCCATTGACAAACTTTATTGGTCTGCCATTAGCCAAAAGCCACTTTGCCAAATAATCCATCTCTTGCCACCCGTACTATATGTCTGGTCATAGACCATTAGAATGTCGTACGGATCATGTGATAGAGAGAAAAAGAAAAAGAGAGAAAGAAAGAGGCCTTCCTTATCAGCTGGCTAGCGATATATTGTGGTCAAGCAGAATCTGCCTGTTCACGCGCAAACCGTACTTGGGTACGGTGAGGGGCGGTGCGACTGATTCAGTCAGTCAACTAAGAAATTTGTTTTTTTTCCTCCCATTGCATGCACGTTTCAAGGTTGTTGTTGGTGACAAGGGGCCATTTCTTTCCATGGATTGGATATGAAGAGACGAGACAAACCAGCTGGCTGGCAGCCAAGCTTAGCTTGAGACAGCTGTTTTTGAAACTAGATGACTAAAAACAGTGAAGGCCTTGACCTACAAACCATGTTTTATAATATATTTCTAGCTTCGTGTATTATTCTATGTTGTTGGTACAAGTGTTAATTCATTCAAATATATATATATATATATATATATATGTATACACGTGTGTGCGTCTATGTTTCCATACCAAATCTATTTCGTGTACTTTATGTGTTGTGATGTGCCCACAACAGGTCCACTCATGCAAAGTTTTGACCTGTTTTTCTGGTCCCGAATCAAATGCAAAAGACTCATATCTCATATGATTGTGTACTATTTCTCTGTTAATCCAAAATTTTAAAAATTAAAAAAAAAAAAAAAAAAACTAAAAGAGACTACTAAGAAAAGTGTATTGACACTAAGAGACTCCTAAGTAAACTAATGAAGAATGGAGTCATAATTTCAAAATAGATTGAGCTAAACTTACTTTTCGAATAAATTTAAATAAGTTCAAAACTTTCGTAGAGTTGTGTTTATTTTTTGAAATACAAACTTTGCATGATTATTTTACATGATGAATAATAGTTCTGGCTGATAATATAGACCTAACAAGTTCAATTATATTATTAGCATTCTAATTAATAAGACTTCAAATTAATTGGCGACTTAATCTGAAACCACCTTGATGTGTCATTTTATGATTTGAATAACCAAATTCTGATTGATAGTCAAGTAACATAAATATTCTCAATCAAACGAATAATTTTTCATTATGATGATCATAGTACTATGCGTTATGTCGATGTGGCGTTATCGAGCCACTCAAAATGTAGTAGCATTATACAATAAAAAATATATATAAACACATCACTGGCTATACACATTACAATTTGACTAGATAAATAAAACTACAACGGCATGTCACGTTATAGAAAAATCATGTATACAATTACATGTATAAGTTATTAATTTATTAATAAGTTCGAATAACCTAGATTTTATACCCTGTCCTGTTTGTAAAACAACCATTTCTAAAGAATGACAGGTCACATATAAAAAATATGTTCATACATACAAGTGAAAACAACAGCAACAGTACATGAACTGTGTGAACATCATCGGAAAAAAAGAAGAAAAAAACTGTATGTGAACATCATCACGTGGCATTATTCGATTGGAAAAAAACTAATATGCACATGCGCTAATTGACAGCATCTTCCCACTTACGTAACTACTTGGAAACCTCGCTCCAGCAACCCCCACCCTAATGCTTTAATAATCACCGCATCTACATACTAACGTACTTGTATATATCTGAAGCACCAAATCCATACTCATCACACTAAAATTTCTTCCTTCGATCAAAGCTCTCAACAAAACCAACAAATTTTACTAAACCCCCCATCGTTAATGGAACCACCGGCTGCCGATTGCCACCACGTCCCTTCTTCGGAACGATACAGAGGCGTTCGCAAGCGAAAATGGGGCAAATGGGTGTCTGAAATCCGCGAGCCAGGGAAGAAAACTCGGATATGGCTTGGGAGCTACGAAGAGCCAGAAATGGCTGCCGCCGCCTATGATGCGGCGGCATTGCACCTGAGGGGACGTGGCGCGGTGCTGAATTTTCCTGAACTGATTGATAGCCTGCCGAGGCCGGCGAGTTCTAGCCCGATGGAGGTGCAATTGGCGGCTCAAGAGGCTGCATTGAGGGTTAGGAGGCTGCGAATTGGGGCTGTTTCGACGGAGGCGGCAGGTGGCTCGTCCTCGCCCAGGGGCTTGAGCTCAATGCCTGTGACGGTGGGGCTGTCACCGAGTCAAATCCAGGCTATTAACGAGTCGCCATTGGACTCGCCGAAGCTGTGGATGCAGTACATGTACAGGGCTCATTGCCATGAGGGTCTGTCGTTGTTAGGGGACGACATGTCGTGTGTTGAGTATTATGATGAGGAGGTTGAGTTGGGGGAGTGTGAGAATATGCAGCATTTGTCCATATGGGATTCCTACTTATGATCCCTTAACTAATTAGTTTATTAATTATACGTATACTTGAGACAAAGCAGGTCAACTTTTTTTAGTTTTTATTTTGGAAAAATGAAAACTAATATTGTATCCAAATATTCACCCAAAAAAGAAAGTAGTATAATCTATATAATTAAGAGCATTTATTCGTGTAATTGAGGTTTTAAGTTCAATTTCCCCCTCTTCAAGATTGCTTGTATAAAAAGTATCTCTCAGGGTGTTCTGTATTTGTGAGTTTAAAAATAAAAAATAAAAAGAAGCTAATACGATCATTTTGACCTAGTGCCAGAGCGACCTAAGGACCAGGGTGGGCCTAGGGCCCCCTCAATTCTTTTCTTTCTCGATGTTTTCTTATGTATATGTATACATAGATCGAGTGTTTTGGGTCATTTGTTTCTCTGGATAATCTAATCCCCGCGTAGCTTTTAGTTCTTGTTGGCTTTTGTGCTTTTGCTTTGGTTTCTATGTCTTGTAGCTTGTTTTTTCTAGTGATGTTTTGAAAATCTCTCTTCCTCTTTTGTTTAACTTTGGGATTTATGAATTTTTTTTTATAGTTGAAATAGTGTAGATGATGAGATTAATTTTCAACGATTTTTAAATTTAAAATTCATAATAATTATATGATTGTAATGAATGGATATATTATTGATCAATATGAAATGATAGTATGAAGTGGGCTAAAATGAGTAGTTATTAATGTAGTATTAACTAATTAACCGGTTAGAGCTTGAACCATTAAATGAAACGAGAAATTTCTAATTATTTTTATGAAAAAAACTATGAAGGGCCCCCCTTTAATATGAAATCCTGACTCCGCCACTGTTTTGACATACACATGAATTGCATTTATTATCCTTATTATGTATGAGGACTATCTTTATCAATATGTCTTTTTAAAGGGGCGAAAAACATTAGTATATTTTATTTCCCTTCTCCTGCTTATTTATTATCAGTTTCATTATATTACTTCATTGCAAACAGGAAACTTAAGTAATAAACAAGGACAAAAAGAGCAAAAAAATTCGCATATAAATTGTAATGCATGTATTTGGTTTTCCTTATGATTGTTAGGTGGATTCTTAACTTTCTTGTCAGATTTTTGGTAGCATTCTTGTGGGGTAGCTTTTTACAAAATAAAGAAACATAATAATAATTACAAGAGAGTGGAAGAGCGCTTTGCCATATACAGATGACTATTCCCATGCAATCCGACAGGATAATCGAATAAAGACAATCCACCACTAAATATGTACACCTCTCTTTTTCTGGACTTTTCTTGTGTTTTGTTATTATAAAGTATTGGAGTAGTTAGAGATTATGAATGAATATTGAAGATGCACAATTGCCTTTGACAGATCTAAGGCAGGAAATGGGAGGGAAATGGAGGGTGTTCCTAAAAGAGCTTAGGAAGGTGAGCTACGTAGCAGCGCCAATGGTGGCTGTCACGGTGATGCAGTACCTTATACAGGTTGTTTCGGTGATGATGGTTGGACATGTTGATCAGCTCTCGCTTTCTGGGGTCTCTATTGCCACCTCTTTCACCAGTGTTACTGGCTTCAGTCTTCTTGTAATGTCCTCTCTCCCTTTTTCTCCTTTGACTGCAAGCCATGCAACTTGTTCATATTTTAAGGTCTTGTCTCCCTTCAATTTCAAACAACTAGCTTCAATCATGATTTTTGGGCTTCTTCCAAACACTTAATTTATACTCAAAGCTAGGAAACTCAAGCATCTTGTTAAATTCATAAATTTCGTTCGGGGAACTTGTTTACTTAGTTGCCAAGTTACCTTAATTTAATTCCTCATGATAATTGATCCTTAAAAATGTTGCAGTCTGGTCTGGTTGGTGCATTGGAGACTCTATGTGGACAAGCATATGGCACAGAGCAATATCAAAAGCTTGGAATTTACACTTACACATCCATCCTTTGTCTCTGTTTGGTCTGTGTCCCAATATCTCTACTATGGATATTCACAGACAAAATCCTACAATTGATAGGCCAAGACCCTTTGATCTCAAATGTAGCCCACAAATACTCACTCTGTCTCATCCCTAATCTCTTCTCCTACGCCGTACTTCAATCGCTTGTTCGATATTTCCAGACACAGAGTTTGATTCTTCCAATGCTGTATAGCTCTTGTGCAGCTCTGTGTTTGCATGTACCTCTTTGTTGGGGTCTCACCTTTAAACTCAAACTAGGAAGTATTGGAGCAGCGTTAGCTATAAGCTTCTCTTGTTGGTTTAATGTGCTTTTACTTGGGTTTTACATGAAGTATTCTGTAGCATGTGAAAAGACTCGTGCACATGTGCTTTCAACTGAGGTCTTTCTAAACATTAAGGAGTTCTTCCGCTTTGCTGTTCCTTCAGCTTTAATGGTTTGGTAATCATTTTCTGTTTTCTTCCTCACTCTAAGAAGATTGTAGTCTTATTGTACACACACACACGAGCGCTCAAGCGCTAACTGGTTCGTAATTTAATACGACGTTAATCACTTGTTTGGGCTCACTCCACAATGTCTTCTCATAATTCAAATCATTCATCATTTCAAGATCACCCTTGCAAAAGTTATGCCGAGTCGGAAATCATTTAGCCATTTGATTATTATCTTGAATTTTGTCATTAATAATAGAAAGTATTATATTCATCCATTTATTTTATTACAGTTAGATGACTATATGGTGTCTAATTGAGCTAATTGTTTTTTGCAATGGTGATCTTTGAATGATAACCTAAAATTCAGAACATGATATGACGTTATGTAGTGGGCCCAAACAAATGGTTATCGTTGTATTTTTATTAACTGGTTAGCGCTTGAAGGCTCCTCTATATATATAATGAAATGTTCTGTTCCCATATTGTGAATATCGTTTGTTGATTAGATTGATTCTATCATTAATGTCTAATCTGTATGTGTTTTTCTTTATTTGACCTGCTACACATTTGTAGCCTTGAATGGTGGTCCTATGAGGTACTTATATTGCTTTCTGGGATTTTATCAAATCCAAAATTGGAGACTTCAGTGCTTTCTATATGGTAATCTTTCCTTCATGTATAATTTGTTCAATACATTATGGAGATTTTGCTTCTGATTTTTCATCTCCACTGTGAGCAGCTTTACAATTACATACTTGCACTACTTCATACCATATGCGTTGGGAGCCACAGCAAGGTTTGCTCCTAACCTGTTCCTGGAAAACACCAACAGAAAATCTTCATATTCTTCTACATTGTTTTCAAAGAATAATTTGGCAATTTCGTAGCACTCGGGTTTCAAATGAGTTAGGAGCTGGGAATCCTCAGGCTGCTAAAGTCACAGTTTGTGCTGTCATGGTTCTTGCAATGGTGGAAATGATCGTTGTAAGCATAGCTCTTTTCTCTTACCGCCATATTCTAGGATATGCATTCAGCTGCGACAAGGAAATTGTGGAGCGTATTGCAGATATGGCTCCTCTTATTAGTCTCTCAATTGTTACGGATGGGTTACAAGCAGTCCTTTCAGGTTTGTTTCCCAAACTTCTCTCACTTTCAATCCTTCTTTAGAGGGTAATTGGTGCCCTTAGGAACTCGGAACACACCAGGCTCAGATGTACAAAAGAGGCACAACAGGCAGTAGAGCGGAGAAGGGCTCATGGCTGATTGTGATGCAAGTGGTGTGAACGCATAGGGCTCTAGTGTTATAGAATTCCTCATTTCCAATATTCATACAGGGCCTCCTAAATCTCATAGACGGACCTACGAGGCTGATTTCTTCGCTTCCGAATGGACCTTTAATGTTTGTTTTTATTTCAATTAGGGGTTGCTAGAGGAACTGGATGGCAGCACATAGGTGCATATGTAAATCTTGGTGCATATTACCTCATTGGCACTCCGGTGGGTGTGGTGCTGGCTTTTCTAGCACACTTAAGAGCAGAAGGGCTTTGGATCGGATTACTGACAGGGTCTGCTGTTCAAGCTCTCTTGCTAGCTCTGAAAACAAGTCTCACAAATTGGGAAAAGCAGGTTCCATCTCTAAAACTGAAATTTTATTAGTTCTCTTTTTCCTGAAATTTTATTAGTTCTCTTAAAAGCTGGAGTTGCAGAGTTCAGCACTCTCTGGAATATTTCTGAATCAAATTGAAATGTCCAGTAAAGCTTATACGGAACTATGCAGGCATCAATCGCAAGAGAGAGGATAACAAACGAGGTCTTAGCTAGAGTGGAACCAGTTGGATAAGAGAAAAGGAGAATAAGTTCTGTAACTGTGTCATTCCATTTTACGCATTTAGTGGAAATATTATTGAATTATTAGCCAAGATGATGTCCATTGGGCCTACATGTTCAACCAAACCTAAGGATTTTCAGAAATAGAAGTTTAAAAGGTTCCATATACCAAGTTCGTGATGCTAATAATACCAAGAAACATAAACTAAAAATATAAGAATAGTGATTTGCAACGTAACTGCAGTTCACCAGTAGCATAAATAACAGTTGTTTGCAACTAACCGAAGCTGAGAAGTAAACGCATCAGCGAAGAAAACCCATCTCCTATCAACGCAATCTTCTGGCTTCCCTCTCAGACTCGAGCAAGGTAAGGATATCCCCCTCCCTCACTGGTCCCTTGACATTCCTCATGATGAAACGATTCTGATCATCCAGAAACTTGACTCTCACTTGAGTCACCTGCCCTCGAGATCCAGTCCGACCCATAACTTTCACCACCACAGCATGCTTGATCGTGGATTCCATTCGTCACCTAAACAATAAAAGGAATAACTAGGAAAGTAAATTCTTTATTTTGTTAAAAGTCTACAACTATTTCACTTGCTGCTACAAGAAGAAACAAAATGCAAGCACGTCTACTAGGACCGACATTTAAGAGGGTTGGTGAAAAGGAAAGCAAAAATGTTGAAAGACCATTCTAACAAGCAAGAGGAAAACCACCAAAACAGAGCAAAGAACTCAACAGAGTATCATAAATTCAAGGCATTTTCCAACAACCGAATCTGTGAAAAATATCAGAACTATATAGCAGCCCCTCAAATTGGTTTAGACATACACTGAAAGTCCATAGCACATTGTTCATCAAAGCGAAAGCTAATAAAAGCCAACGACAGGCTACCAAAAATGGATTACGCTTTGAAGGCAATAATCTCTTAATATGATTGTTAACAATATATGCTAAATTTTTTTGCACATTTGGGATGTATCCCGGATTATCACTCGGATACATCCCAAACAAAAAATCACTAATGACTTGATAGAACCAAAAGTTCAATGAAGTCAAAAGCAGCTTTAAGCACTATGCATATGTGTGTTTCATTGTGGTCAGAGCTTTACGTACCCAAAACATGAATTTAATCACTTCAAATTGCATAGGAATATAATGAACTCAATAATTTTACAAAAGGCCCAAAAAAAAGGGAGTAAATCGTTCAACAAAAAATGCAAACAGAGATGCAAGTTGCAGAGCATAAATTCAATATCAAGAAAAATGTAATTAGAGACTGGAAGAAACAATGTATAAAATTGATTATACAGGGAACAGAAAGAACTCACCTTCAGTGGAGAGGTCTTGGTCACAGGTTTCTTCAATGGAAAAACCGATCAGATTGAGAAGGTGAGAGGAGGGATGGTGGCGGCGTCTGCGTGTAGCTTGAAACGTGAAGGAGAGAAAAGAATTAAAAAATAGGGTGCGTATAATTTTTATGGGAAACTTACATGAAGACGTTTAAATTTTTACTTCTAACCAAAAAAAAAAAATTTCCTATTAACCATCGACTCTCTACAAATAGGGATACGAAGAACATCTTTCAAGAGAGTGTGCAAATAAAATAGACAAAATTGTACTATAATAATTTAGGTGGTATATTGTCTATTCATTTGGCTCATGAAAAAAGTCCATCACTCCATGGGACTAGACAATTCAAGTTTACAAACTATTATTATATTATTTATTTTTATCTTTTATATTTATAGAAAGTATGTGAGAGAGTGAAGATGTTATTTTATTATAAAAAATAAGTGGGGTCCAATATACCTCTTCATTTTGAAGTATGCAATATTGCCTTGTTTGGGAAGGTATGTATACTTTGCCCACTCATTTACCTCTTCCCTTGGAGCATGAAAATGCTAATGTGGTAAGGGATGAGGTTTACCTACTCTTTTGCCTATTCCCTTGGTGATGCCCTAATGGGCCAAATCGTGGATAGGTATATTTTTCATCGGGGAGGCTATAATAGGGAGTTTAAAGTGAGGAGGCTATTTGAGGAGGTCAATCTCATCATCAACAAATGTAAAAAAAATCATGAGACGTAAATATTTTAAATATTTTGATGGTGGGATTAGCCTCCTCAAATAACCTTCTCATTTTAAACTCCTTATTGTAGGATCTCCCTGTCATTCACATCTCTATCTATATTTGGATTTGGATCTTTTGCTATGATTTCTTCTAGGGGTGGCATTTTAAACCGCAAAAACCAACCGATATTTTACCGCAATAAAACCGCAATCGCGGTATTAAGAACCGAACCGCATTTGAGGTTGCGGTTGCGGTATTTGATTTTCAAAATTTGCGGTTACCGCAAACCGCAAAGTATAGCCGCACGGCTATACTCTATGAATAATTAAGTAAAATTGTAAACCCTTCTCTTCTCTCTCTATAGCCGTGAGATGAAAACCTGGAATCTGTTTCTTCTCCTGATTCCCATTCGTCTCTCTCTCAACTCTCTCTCAACTCTCTTATTCCCATTCGTCTCTCTCTCTCTCTCTCTCTCTCTCTCTCTCTCTCTCTCTCTCAACTCTCAAAATCGGCTTCTCTCTCACAGACCCGAATCGAACTCATCTCATCCTCTCTCTCTCGATCTCAATTCAAGCCCTCTATCTGTGTCAAGCTCAACTCAAACCCGTCGGCCACCACGCTCACTCAACTCAAGCCCTCTCTCTGTCTCTCTCTGTGTCAAGCTCAACTCAAACCCATCGGCCACCACTCTCAGCCGCTCCTAACTTCTGATTTGGAGGTAAATTATGGGGTTCCTAATTTCTGAAATTGATTGTTTCAAAGATAGGGTTTCGAAATTTAGATTTTAATTGGGAATTTCTAATGTCAAATTGATTTTTGCAGGGATTGTTGCTGAAGTGAATTAATTGTTTGGAGATTTCTGTTTTGAGCTTGGAGCATTTGGTTTTGCAGAGGTAAGTTTTGTATTTTTGCAGAGCTTGAATTCATTGTTGAAGACGACCCTATAACCCTAAAGTCCCAATTCCTGTTGCAATTAGTGATAATAAAGTGATGAGTGTGCCATTGATGATATTTTGCAGAGGTAGTGATTATGTTAGTGCTGACATGTAGTTAATAGTTTTCTAATAATGATGCGGTGGTCCCTCAAATTGTTATGTGCTGTTGATAATGTTATCAATTGTGATGAATGGTATTTGGTTTTGAATTAAGTTATGTTTTTTTGTATGTTAATGTTTTGAGCTTGATTTGGAATCTGTTTTTGCTGTTTTAAGGTTAATTTTAGAATCTGTTTTTGCTGTTTTGAGCTTAATTCTAGAATCTGTTTTTGCTGTTTTGAATATGTGTTTCTAGAATTTGTTTTTGCTGTTTTGAGCTTAATTCTAGAATATGTTTTTGCTGTTTTGAATCTGTGTTTCTAGAATCTGTTTTTGCTTTTTTGAGCTTAATTCTAGAATCTGTTTTGAATCTGTGTTGTTTATAAAAAGTGTCATTTCTTGTTGTGTTTTAATTTGGTTAAGTTTAATATGTTATTAATATTCTTTATGTTGTTGCTTTTGTGTTGTGTTGTGTTATAGATGGAGTCTAGCCACTCTAACACACCTAATGCCTCTAATCCCCAAACACAAACCGATACTCCCGAAACACAATCTCCAACTCAAACACAAAATACCACAAGTGAGGGGCTTGTGGTGGGAGATAGGAGGAAAGCCCCAAAATCGATTGTGTGGTTACATTGCACAAAACAAATAAAGAAGGATGGTAATGGGGTAGAGAAGGTTGTAGGGGTTTGCAATTATTGCAAATTGGAGATGCCGGCGGACCCTAGAAAAAATGGGACAACGGGTTTAAAAAATCACATAGAGAGGAGATGCAAGCTCTCTCCTCTCTATCAACAAGGTGATGCAAATCAACCTTCTTTGACAACGGATACAATGGGTAGTGGATTGGTTCCTCACACATTCAATCAAAAAAAAATGTGAGTTAAAGGTTGTGAAGTTCATCATTAAGGATGAGCATCCTTTTAGAGTCGTTGAGGGCTCGGGTTTTAAGGAAATGATGAACGAGGTGCAACCTCGTTTCAAGGTACCAAGTAGGAAGAAGGTTGCCGAGGGGGTGTGGGAGTTATTCATGGTTGAAAAGGCAAAGATAAAAAGTGTGATTGGTGAGAAAAGAGTTAGTATCACAACCGATACTTGGACATCGATCCAAAATATAAATTACATGGTTGTGACGATCCACTTCATGGATAGTGATTGGAACTTGCACAAAAGAATAATTAGTTTCACAAAGATCACTAGTCATAAGGGCATTGACATAGGAAAAACCCTAGATGCATGTTTGACGGATTGGGGCATACATAAAGTGTTCACAATTACCGTTGATAATGCTTCCGCCAATGATGGGGCGGTTGAGTACATGGCACAAAGTCTAAAGGCAATGAACACCTTAATGTTGGATGGGAAGTACTTGCACTTGAGGTGTGCTTGTCACATTCTTAATTTAATTGTTGAGGATGGGTTGAAGGAGCTTAGTGCCTCAATTGAGGGTATAAGAAATTGTGTGAAGTTTATTCACTCTTCTCCGGCGAGGTTGGATAAGTTTAGAGAGTTTGCCATTGCATGTAGGATGGACAAGATGGCAAATGTGCCAATGGATGTGCCTACAAGGTGGAATGCAACCTATAAAATGCTTGAAGGTGCATTCAAATATAGGCAAGTCTTTGAGAAGATGGCATATTCTTGTGAGGTGTTTCAAGCTTACTTTCTAGAGGAAGAAAAAGTTAAGAAAGTGATGGTTAAGAGAGTGGGACCTCCAAAAGATGATGATTGGGAGAAGGCATTAGCTTTTGTGCATTTTCTCAAAAAAATTTATGATGCTACATTGAAACTTAGTGCAACCAAAACTTGTACATCCCCAATAATTTTCTTAGAATTGGTTGCTTTACAAGTTCAAATAGAAGCTAAAATGAAGGATCCTAGAAATCCTACTATGCAACGGGTAGCATCTTTAATGAAGTTGAAATTTGACAAATATTGGGGGAGCTTTGATGTTGTGAATAAGCTTATATTTTTGGGCAATGTGCTAGACCCAAGGATGAAGCTTCAAATGCTCCAAATAAGCTTTGGCAATCTTGGAGGAGATGCTAGAAAGCAAGATGAGATTGTGAAGGAGGTGGTAAAGTGTTTGAATGAATTGTATAATGAGTATAAAGGGGTTGGAGGGGGTGTGAGCCAAATTGATGAGGATGAGATAGATGATGAGGTTGCACAAATTGGTGATGATGTTGATGTCACATTTCAACTAATGCAACAACTTGTTCAAAAGAGGAAGGATGAGCAATCCGTTGAGATATCCAATGAAGTGGATAAGTACTTGACGGATCCTTTTGAGAGCCCCTTGAGCAAACAATTCAATCTCTTGAATTGGTGGAAAGGGAACCAAACAAGATATCCTATTCTTTCACAAGTTGCCAAGGATATCTTTGCAATTCCAAGTTCTACGGTTGCTAGTGAAAATGCTTTTAGCCTAGGCAAGAGGATTGTGGATCCTTTTAGAAGCTCTTTGCATCCTAAAATGGTAGAGGCATTAGTGTGTACTAGTGATTGGCTTAGAGCGGACGAATTTTCCTTTTACAAGGAACCAACGGATGATGAGGTTGAATTCTACAAGGAAATGGAAGATATGACAACTTGTAAGTAATTAGTTTATTTATGCTAATGTTATTTATGCTTCTTCTTATAATAAAATGTACTAAACTATGTTGTTTTATTTGTAGATAGCATTGGTGCTCAAACAACACAAAGGGGTTCTTCAAATCCACTCACCACCAACACTTGAGTTTGTAACAATTGCATTTTTCCTTTTAGTTTGTAACTATACTAAGAGATTTAAGAGCTCCTAGAAGTCTTCTTATTTTAGGAGACTGCATAGTTGGAGTTGTATTTTTCCAATTTCTCCCTAAGATTTGTCTATGAAGGTGATTTAGGGAGCCCATTGCGGATGCTCTTAGCTCTCACAAAACTTTACTTCTCCCAAAGAGAGATTTTATGCCTTGGTTAAAGTCAAAGTCAACCGTTGACACGACACTTGACAACAATCGAGACCAATACTCGTAAAACAACTTAATGACTTAATTAACTACGTTATTAAGTAAATTAAACTAATTAAAATATTTAATTAAATAATTAAAGTTATTGAACTTAGTTGGGTCCCACATGACTTAAAGAATTAAGAATTGAACCATAGGACTTCGGACAAATGTGACACATTAAAGGATAAATGTGTTGGACCAAAAAGGCCCAAGATTAGGTCACCAGAGGGAGGGTGCGAAATGTATCACAACATGGGTCTATATATATGATGTCATAGCACCATTTTATTTTAGGGTTTTCAAGTTGAAAATTGGATTAAATTAGGAAACATCAAGCATGTCTCTCAAATCCCCTTGGTCGGCTACTTTGGAGAGCAAGAGCTAGTACTTTTGTGCTCTCCCAAGTTCTCATTCTCTCATCTCCATCCATCCTTGGTAAATAGCATTGGAGAGGTGCACACTATTGTACCAATTGAAGAGCTATAGTGGAGAATCAAGCAAGGAGATATCAAGCACTCTACTTGAACACCTTATTAGGGTTCAAAATTCGCTCTAAGGGTAACTCCATCTCTAATCCCTCCCTTTTGAGTTTTAGAGAGTCTATGGTGCAACATTTCATAAGCCTATAAATTTTTTGGGTTATGTAGGATTTGTATGAGTTTCTAAAATTCCTATTTTACTTCCACTTCTTTGTATTTAGTTGAAATGCATGTTAGATAACTCATTATCCTATTTGTGTATATGAGAAATGCATAGAAATAGTTTTCCCTTCACACATAATCCTACATGAACTAGGTCATCTCGAAGCTACGATATAAAGGTGACTCTCCAATCTAAGAAGGGGATTCTCTAGCATGTCCAAAAAGTAATAGAAGTTAGAGACATTATATTTGACAGAAATTCCCGATTGTCCTTAAATTGTTCGAAATTAAAAACTACATGGAGAAAATTGATCAAATTGAAATTATAAGGACCAAGGTAATAAAATTTGCAAACTAAATGGACCAAGAGTTAGTTTTTGCTCAAAATCTTTCCTTACTTGTGTAAATTCCATTATAATGAACGTTAAAAGTTACAAACTCATCCAAGCAAACACAAAAAGTAAACCAGGGAGATGATAAAAGCTTAATTGCTCTTGTGAACAAGTTTTGGGCAGGTTCCCCAGTCTTGAACAATGGATTGTACATGAGAGGCATCTAGCATGTACAGGTGGATGTGGTTTTGATTTTATCTAGGTTCTTTAATTTCTTGGTAAAAATACTTAATATTTTGCTTCTCATTGCTCTGATCTACCGAGTATGAAACCAATATCTTCCATCGTGGCAAGAACTATCACTATTTAAATATGATATGGCACTTACTAGTCATGAATTTTATTTTAGTTTTAATTACAGTATTCGTTAGGTGTATAATGTTCAGTCACATTTTCTTGACTATTAGTATTATTATTATACAGTCGGGGGAGCCAATTGAGGCCAATAGGTAAGGGAAGCAAAGTAGAACCTACAAGTGCCCACATATTGGCCTTGCTTTTTTCTTTTTCCCCCCGTAAAAACCACCTATAGCAAATTCTTGCTTAAATTCAGATGGTGAAAATATAGGCGAAAGAGGGTGATTATGTAGCTTGATAGCTCACCAAGTTATGAGAAATAACCGACATATACTACTATCAAGTGCAAGCTCCACTTTCTTTTTTCATGTTATTTCACGAGTGTAAATTGCAAATTGAAGGGCATATGGGATAGTAATCAACTGTATCGCATCTTATTAGCCTCAATTGCAGCTTGTATGTGTTTAGTTCACTCTAAATCTACTCCAAAATGTTTTATAAAGCCAAACACGCTCAAATTGCAACAAACCAGTTTTTGTTTTTTTTTTTTTGTTGAGTGTTGCTAAACGAACTCTAAAATTAACTGAGTACACCTTATGATCTAAGTACATCCTAATATTTTAATCAAAATGTAAAATTAACTAAGCACACCTTATTTAACTACCAAGAATACCCAAGATACACTCTAATACACTCTATCACACAACACCCTAATACCAGTCTTAAATTAGATTTCTCTTTTTACATGAATTCGTGCCCTCTTTTCAGATTTTGAGTTTGCATCAAAATCTCTAATTTTGTAAGCTGCTATAGGAGTAAATTTAATAGGGCAACCTCATAGTATGGGGAAAAATAAATACAAAGAAAAGGTTTAAATGTCCATGCAAAAATTATATATGTAATTTTTGTATGAATCATCCCAAGATTTTCTTTTTCTTTTTGGGGGAATTGAAATTAATTCAGAGCTGGAGAATTTGGTCAATTCCACCATTTGAGTAGGGTGCTACCTTGAAGAAATTGATGATTCTGAGACGGCTGACGTGAATCCATTTTTGTTATTTTCATCGAAGAACTTGTAAGTTAATGAGCCAGCTATTATGATAGTTTGTAAATTTTGTTATGAAATCATTTCTTCAAGTCAGTAAATTGTTGCATTTTGACCCTTCCTGCACATATATTGTATCAAATTTTGTTTTCTTTTATGACACTTTTCTTTTGGACGAAACAACCAGATTTTCTTCAATTGATAATGATGACTGACATTTGATTAAGCAGAATATAATGAGTATGATGTACTTATTAAAATTATATTTGTTTCACAATTAATTTTTTTTTTGGTCGTTTTATATTAGGATAAATTAGTAATTCAATAAATAGTTTGATTGTAGGTGTACTCAGTGAATTTTAGGGTTTGTTTAGCATCACTCTTTTTGCTTTACTCAATTAGGTTTGATTCACCGATTCAAATGCCCACTCCCATTCCAATTACCATTTTCTGGCATTTTAAATACTAAAATGAATCCCCGTAAAGGACATGAAGATTAGATTAACAACACAATATTCTCTATTAAAAAAAACAACACAATCACAGGAACCATATTATAAATACAAAAATCAATGGAAAGTAAGATCGTACGTACACTCTTATTATTAATTCATTAATCTGAATGACAAATTATCCATTACATCAAATATATAAACAATGGAGAGAAAAAAAAAAAATTAAATCACACAACACTCTTAGAAAGCTGATGTAAAAAGTAGCGAAAGAGTTTGTGGTCCTTACACGACACAAAATCAACAACACCTACTACGACACTAGTACTAGATTTTTTTTTGGTCAATTCAGTAGTACTATATATTATTATTTTTATTTGAAAAACAAACAAAATAATGAAATTGTGGAAGACTTATTTGTATAGGTCAAACTACGTCCCACATAATTATAATAACGAAAATAATTGTAATATTATAATTAATTTTAAAAAAAGTATTGTATATCGTTTGTCATTTGTACCTTGTGAAAGTTACCTAAGGATCCCAAAGAGAATCATTTTGCATATCCTCCCACTGATCCTCAAAGCCACCAGAGAACATCATAGACTCAGACATTTGCATCCACATCTTGGGCGAGTCCAAGGGTGACTCGTTAATGGCTTGAATTTGACTCGGCGACAGCCTCACCGTGACGGGGCCCACGTTCGAGCTGGAGCTCCCAGCCTCATGAGCTTCAGCAGCGGGGCTACTTCTCAACCTCAAGGCTGCTTCATGTGCTGCCATGCGAATGTCCTCCGCATTCGAGCTCGCGGGGCGAGGCAGGCTGTTCACCAGTTCGGGGAAGTTGAGCCTCGCCTCCCGTCCACGGAAATGTAATGCAGCAACATCATAGGCGGCTGCTGCCATCTCCGGGGTCTCGAAGCTGCCTAGCCAGATTCGGGTTTTGGTCCCGGGCTCACGAATTTCGGACACCCATTTGCCCCATTTTCTCTTTCGAACTCCTCTATAGGAGGAAGTGGCAGCTCCATAGGCATTGCTAGAACTGGGTTCTCCCATGCATGCACAAAACTGAATTGGAGAAATATTTTTTGTTTTGTTTGAACTATGAAGCAATAAAAGACATTGTTGAAAGATTGCGTGATCCAGATGTATTTATAGATGTGAATGCAATGATTTTGACTGGAATTTGGTCACATAACCTGAAAGCGGTGTGAGCTTCCAAGTAGTTGCCCAAGTGCAAAAGACATATGAATATGTGTTTGTGCATGCTTGCAAATTAACATATTTCTCTTCTCTAATTGGTTGAACCCTAAAAAGATTTAATCAGAAATTAAAATTTAAAATTGGGGAATGGAAGTTCATGATCAAAAGATTGGGGATTATTTTAAGCCAAATTTGGGGAGGATTGATGCAGAGAACCTAAGAAATTAATGGATAAAGAAACTTGAGGATTTTGTTCCTGTTGAAGACGCGGTTTGAACCCAGGTGGCATGAGATTTGGACCCCACTCTGATCCTTTGTCATAGAAAGCTCAGCATGGCGACTATGAGATAAACCAAGATATTTTATAAAGTTGATTTTCTTAATAAATATAAAAGCGATATTGGAATACAGCCGCATGATATAATTTATCCACGTGTTTAATGGAGATGTCCATTTAGTGACTTGTGATTTTAGTGATTAACACGGAAACCTCTCAACCACAAAGTGTACATTTTTTTATTGGGTACCAACTCAATGGCATTATATCCAAATGAAACCCATACGTGTGCTAATTTCAGGTAGATTAGAGTCTTTCTTTAGAGTAAAACAGCTGGATCAAGCTTCAATAATGATATATTGATAAAGAAAGCCACGTTATACAGTTATATATATAATAACTTTAAATAATTAACGTCGTCATCAATCTCTTCTAAACCTTTGTGAGATTAATGCACGCGACGATATTGATGTATACATGTCTGTATATAATCTCCGCTACGTGTATATATATTTTACGTACATGTTGATTTTTTAGGGTTCTGTTTGACTCCAAGAAAAGAGTGTATCATTTCTTTCCACCCCGTTATGTCTAAAAGACGCTTAATATACCAAGTCAAACAGTCCACTCATCACTATCATCTCTCCCCTTTTTTTGCTTCGCTATTTCCCATATACTCTATCACGTCTCTCTCACCAAAATTGAAACCCATGATTATTTTGTGTAACAATGTTATTTCTTCAGATTTGATCAAAAGTTTCGTTCTCATTGGCTTATGTCTGCTGCTGTCGTCGTAGGCTTAAAGCAACTTTGATTCTCTATCAAAGCGTGATCAAAGCAAAGCCGTGATCTGCAATTTCAATTTCAATTTTTATATGAACTTAGTGTTAGGACAAAGAGCATATATATGATGTGATTTCAGTTTGCAAAGGAGAAATCAAATATTTTATTATGAAAAACTTGGGTGAAAAAAACATATTAAAGTATGGGAGATAAAAATATGAATTATAGGGCTTAATTGATGTAGGTAGGGTTAGGTAAGGACGTGAGTGGGTAGAATAGGATCGTTATGAATGTCTTTAGACTTTTTTTTTTTTTTTTTGGTGGAACCTTCTTCCTTGTATGTATGTCACATAATTGTACATGAATACGATTATATGCATAGTTAGTAAATTCACATATAATATTCTTATTATTCACGTAGGTATGCATTTTTTTTAAAATTATTTTAGTTTATGTACACAGTCTCAAAGACACGGTAATTATAATTACGTCCTTGTTTCATTAATAAAAGGGATTTTCCTTGTAGTGTACGTTTCTTAAAATCAAATGTACAATATACATAATCAGTCTCATTCTATTGAGGGATCCCTCAAATAATTTTATTTAAGGGACGCCCTTTAGAGTACCCTACAATTCTTTTTCCAATAATCCAAACCATCTATTTTTTAGGTCTTCATTCATAGATCATCTTTACAAAAATTTAGATAAATTGGAAACCGTTTCGACATCCAATTGTGTTTTACAAAATCAATGAACACACTGCTTCAAGAAAGTATCAAAATTTCAATAACTCAATTGAGTTGTTACATGATATCGGATTCAAGTGATTTTGTAGTAGAGATGATCTCTGAATGAGTATCTACAAAATAGACAGTTTGGATTAGTGAAATACAATCCGGAGTGGGGCCTACAAGGGGTGTCCCTCAAATAAGCTTATTTGAGGGATCCCTCAATAAAAGCTCTCTGATACATAATATACATGTATGTATTTATTTTTCACATATTATTAAATTTAAATTTAAATTTAAAATTTTAATTAAAACCAATATTTTTAAATATATTTAGAGTAAGTAATATTTATTATTGATGGGAAAAAGTACAAAGCTCAAACAATTAAAGTACTGAATGTGGGTAAATCTTCTTCAAACGTATTGGCATAAGACATAAATCCATACCAAAAACTTAAAGCTAAAAAGAAATAAAAACCTGACAAAGAGATACAAAACACAACAAACTATTAAAGAGTTTTTGACAATTATTAGATAAAAACAAACTAAGAAGCAGTGCCACATCTCCACATACTCTCGGCATTCCGAAGAGAGCCATAGGGCCATATTGGCTAAACCCAAATCCGACACAACACAACAACGTCCACACCTTGCACCAAACCCATATCGAAGGCTGACAACTTGAGCCAAATGCTTGTGGTGGTTGTGTACGTGGGCCAGAAGATAGCGATTGACTATCACGAGGACAACGTTTCACAAAGACTGTTTTCACACTACAAAACCAAAAAAAAGAAGACCGGAGAGCAGAGGGGAAGGGGTAAGGTTTTTTCAAGTGATAGTAAGTAAAATTAATATTTAAATATTATATAATAGCTGAAATTTTCACTGTATTTTAAAAAAAATTTCAAATACTATATCTATGTATTTTTTTTCTTTTTTTTTTTTTCCCCATATTTCACTAACTATAATTATATGCGAGCAACATGTGTCTTTGCAATCAAAAATTAAAAAATGACGGAAATCATAATTTGATCATCAACCGTTCTTAATTGTTGCAATGACTTTATTGTTGAAAAAAATATTTAAAATTATGGGACCTAAAGTGAAAACTGCTCAAACTATGGGGCGAAAAGTTTAGTTTGCACAACTACTACATTTGAGGTGGATTATCTAATTGACCAACTATTTAGGTCAAAGCCACATTTGACAGTTGTCAAGTGGCAATGATTAAATTCAAAAGAATCTTTAATAATCTTAGTATAGCATGATTAGGCCAGTTTGTTAGAACAGTAAGTCTGTCCTTTTTACACATAAGTTCAAATTTCTTTTTAAAAAATTGATTTAGAATAATTTAGACTATAACTTGTATTTATATAAAAAAAAAATAATCTTTGTATAAGAAGCCTCATCATAGCAACAATTCATGATGCCTTTGTCTATACTCTACAAAGTATACATATAAAATTTCTCTGAATTAAGCTAAACGCCTACAATTCTTTTGTTTCCATTACCCCAAAAAAATAAACCCTACAATATCCTGTGGGTAGGTCAATTGCTATAGGAGGGTAATTTCGGTGAAGTCTCACTCTAAGTAGGTAAGAAAGCAGCTCCACCCGTTTGATCATAGTTTGACTGTTGGTGAATTTTTGATATCAAGATTTTAGGTAACCATGCCAATCGAATTGTTTTACCTTCATCTAAATTCCATCACTGAATATAATTATATAAAAAAATTAAAATTTATAACTCAAATGATTAAGAATATTTAATCATACATTCGAAGAACCGACTTCGATAAGCCTCGAAGGAACACGACTTCGATCAGCCTTCAAGGGATGGTTTGTAAGTCAATTCCTGGTCATCATCTTGGTTCACTGAATGAAAGAACAAATGCTGAACACCGACAACTTTGGCTTTACCAAAAACATGATAAATAAGTTTACATTAAAAATCATGAAAATTAATTAAAGATTAGGGTTTTAAAACATAGATTTGGATTCATAAGCTGCATCCACATCCCGTTTCATTGGAAGGGGAGAAGGTACCGAATTGATTGACCAATGTTTTGGTCATTATTATGTTAAGGACTCCTAGGATTAGATTAAAATAATTTTAATTAACGAGTTTATAATTGGGTAATGAGGAAAACAGCTGCAACGCATATATCCAATGAGTTAGACTTAATTAAATACTTACAAATGACATTATTTTACTTTTGACTCAAATGAATTAAATAGCAAAAGATCGATTGGCAAGTGTTTGCATTGCAATCTTTTGGATTTGTGGGACAAAAAATTGTCAAGTGCCGGTGGCTAAAGTCAAATTGCACTCTTTGACTGCAGTCAGACAAAAATTGATGGAGACATAATCTTTGGAGTGGAAAGGAACTCTGGAAGGATCTTGCATGCTGGCCAGTCTGACAAGCATTATACTTCAAATTAGTCACAACTCAACTCAGGAAACAATTGAAACTTTAATTCATATTGCTTCAGATTTAAGAATGAGACCTAATAGAGTTCAAGGTAATATGTGTAAGCAAGTTTATAGCATGGGAGGAGAAGGCCAAAAAAAAAAAACACACACGGGTTAAGACAAGCATGTTTTTTAAAATTATAATGATCAATTTTTGAAGGAAGTTGAGGTTTTACTCCAAAATCAATTGATAATTGGGGAGTAACACAACTCTTAATAAACCCAGGCTAAGTCCCTTAACTACAAACACTCTTAATACGCCTCCGCACGTATGGCGAACTTTCAAGCCTAACACATGGATAACATATATTGGGTGACGTGGGAGCACATATGACCGTTGGGCCTAACACGTGAAGTTTTGCTCTGATACCATGAAAGAAGTTGAGATTCTACCATGAAACCAATTGGCAATGGGAGAGTAGCCAAACTCCTTATAAACCCAGACTAGATTCCTTAACTACAAACACTCTCAACAACTCTTCTTAATGCTATAACACATCGGTATGTTTCGATGTTGAATGAAAACTTGGATTTTTTCTTAAGTGGATAACACTATGACTATTAAAAGCACAAACTCATTATGAAAGTACAGACTTAGATATCTAAGAATCTACTTCACATCCTTACAATGTTTGCATGAATTACCAACCCAACAAATAAAAATAATAAATAATAATAATAATAAAAGTGTCACACCCCAGAATCGCCTCCGTCGTCGCATGATATTGTCCGCTTTGGGCCCCCCTCTCTGCCCGCACGGTTTTGTTTCTGGGAGCTCACGAGCAACTTCCCAGTGGGTCACCCATCCTGGGATTGCTCTGGCCCCCAACTCGCTTAACTTCGGAGTTCCTACGACTCCGAAACCAGTGAGCTCCCAAAAGGCCCCGTGCTAGATGGATGCGGGTGTGCACATATAAGGCACATCACTCCCTCTCCGTTGGTTGATGTGGGATCTTACAATCCACCCCCCTTAAGGGCCTGACTGAAGTCCTCGTCGGCACACTCGCACCATACGGCAGAGTGACTTTGATACCAAATTGTCACACCCTGGGATCGACTCCGCCGTAGTACGATATTGTCCGCCTTGGGCCCCCCTCTCTGCCCGCACGGTTTTGTTTCTGGGAGCTCACGAGCAACTTCCCAGTGGGTCACCCATCCTGGGATTGCTCTAGCCCCCAACTCGCTTAACTTCGGAGTTCCTACGACTCCGAAGCCAGTGAGCTCCCAAAAGGCCTCGTGCTAGATGGATGCGGGTGTGCACATATAAGGCACATAACCCCCTTTCCGATGATTGATGTGGGATCTTACAATCCAACCCCCTTAAGGGCCCGATGTCCACGTCGGCACACTCGCACCACACGGCAGAGTGGCTCTGATACCAAATTGTCACATCCCGGGATCAACTCCGCCGTAGCACAATATTGTCCGCTTTGGGCCCCCCTCTCTGCCCGCACGGTTTTGTTTCAAGGAGCTCACTAGCAACTTCCCAAGGGTCACCCATCCTGAGATTGCTCTGGCCCCCAACTCGCTTAACTTCGGAGTTCCTACGACTCCGAAGCCAGTGAGCTCCCAAAAGGCTTAATACTAGATGGATGCGGGTGTGCACATATCAGGCACATAACCCTTTCTCCGTTGATTGATGTGGGATCTTACAAAAAGAAAACGCCATTTACTTATGTTATGTACTATGATCTTGAGCCATACCATATTATACATAGACTACCTATATGGGTGAGGGCTATAGCATCATAGTAATTTTTTTCCCCCTTTTCTCTAATTTATTTATTTTTTTTGGAATCACTGTAGGACTTTGATTTCAACAAAACAAGAACCGACTAGTAAATGAGGTACCGAATGGTTTTGTTCCATGTTGAACCGCTTTAGTATCTTCTCGATATACCTTTTTTTTGTGATAACCACAACTTCCTATGCTTAATCATGGGAAATATGAGAATCTATTTTGGAGTCCCAATTCATTTCATAGCAAATGACTTGTTCATCTCTTTATTAAGCTTGCTCCTCTTGTTATTATTTTGACATACAATCAGCACTTCATCAACATAAAGAAGAAGTATCATGAACTTGCCATCATAAAATATTTTCACAAATAAACAATTATATGAAGGTGTTGTCATATCCATGCTCAACCAAGAACTCAAACTTCTTGTGCCATTGTATAATATTTTCTTTAATTCATATAAACTCTTTTATAGTACTAAATGTATTTTTCCTTTGACTTTAAATCATTTTGGTTCCTTCATGTAAATTTCTTATTCGAAATCATTGTGAAAAAAATTTGTAAATATTTATATATGATATTTTGGTCCTCTTGGTTACTTTGTCACATATTGTGAGTTCAAACTTTTATATATATTTTGTGCCTCTTGGTTACTTTGTCATATAAAATTCTGGCTTCGTCATTGTTAACTAAGTTGGCTAGAGCGGATGTGCTCCCCACTCTACACTCGACGAATCCCCCTCCCCATAATTTAGATTAATTTAAAGCAAAATATTATTATTTGTATATAAAAAAATGCTAGTGTCAAATGGATGGACATGTGTCAAGATATTAGATAGAAGACATAGAATTTGATAGCAAAAAAATAAAAATAGAAGAAGAAGAGATCTGTACCCGAAATAAAAACATAATGAATTAGTGAAAGTATTTATAGCATGCTTTCAATTTTTTCTAAATACAAGGGTCAACGGGTTTTCACACACACTATCAGAGACGGAGTCGCAGTAGGGTCATTGGGGTCAAGCGACTCTATGGAAGCCATGGAAATAAGCTTGGAGGTATACTTGAAGTGGTGGTGGGACCCTATGGAATGCCTTCCAACAACTCGATGTTTTGCCTGAGGAAGAAGAAGGAGATGCGCTTGAGGAAGAAGAAGCGTACTGCGCTTCTTCTTCTTTTTTTTTTTTTAAAAAAAGCTCCCTGAGCAAAACAATGTCGTTTTGGCTAAGTCAAATTTTTTTAAAAAAATGACTTAACCAAAACGACGTCGTTTTGAGCCAAGTCATTTCAAAAAAAGAAGAAAGTTTTCCTTCACCTTTCCCCCACCCCTCAAAGCCCATCTGATAATCACCCCCAAAAAACCCCCAATTTCTATTATTCTCTCTTTAAACCCTAACCCTAACCTCCCTAATCCCCACTTGCTACAGTGCCATTGCCGTCGGAGTTATGCCGCTGTCCACCACCTATTATTGCACCATTATTATTGTTTTTCGGTTAATTGGCATAGGTTTGCTTTGAAATTTTACGAATTAAAATCACTAAAAAACATAATCGAAAAAATGACAGATTGAAATCATTCAAGTATATTTGTTCAAGAAAGGAATAACATTTGGAAGATAAAAAATAGATAATAAAAAAAATCCTCTCTTAAATTTTCTTTGGAATATTTACACCATGAACACATGAGGTTCGGATCTTGGATCCATCACTGCACACTATATCAGTACACTTTCGAACCTGAGACCAATGATATTTAAATCAAAACCCTTTTCCACAAAGCCAGACCCCATAGACTATAACATGCCCTTAATAGGTTCAAACAAAACTAGGGATAAAATGAAAATAAACAAATAAAAACTTATTTGGAGTAATGACGTGGTCCATCCATATCAATAACGCCAACCAAATTTTTTTCCATTGGCCTCCATGCATTTGGTAAAAACAGATTACAAAATTCTAGTGTAATAAGTTTTTTTATTTTATATTTTATAGCAGGTGCAGTATTCGAGTACTGACTAAATAAGACCCTCTATTCCAGTCCAGTCCAAGGTACTACCAAACATGGGCCTAATCTTTGACCCAAAGGAAACGTGGGCCTAATAATTCTTAATAAGATATTAGCACAACATTTGTGTAGCTGCGGTCATCAGCGAAGTACCAGCCATGCTGCTGACGATAAACTCTTCAGTCTCCTCCTCCCTCCTCATCAAATCTCCTTCCATTCCAATCACCTCTTCCAGCTTCCCCAATTCCAACCCAGCAACTGCCGTCAGAACCCCAAGATGGAACCCGCAGGCTCTTCAATTTCGGGTCTCGTCGTCCGCCAATCAGACAGTCGAGGTTGCATCACCGCCGGAAAATGTCGGTGGAGCTGATTGCGCGACGGAATCTGGAGCGGACATCGTGAGGAAATTCTATGGAGGAATCAACGTCCAGGATTTGTCTTCTGTGGAGGAGCTCATCGCAGAGAAATGTGTGTACGAGGACCTGGTTTTTCCTCGTCCTTTCGTTGGCCGCAAGGTACTCTTCTGTATCTGTCATCTGCTTCTCTCTTTTGGTATGCGCTTGCTTTCATGGTTTATATTAGATTTTAGTTTAAATTTGAAAATAAAAAAAATAAAATGTTGTAAATTGGCAAAATTCTAGCACTGAGTTGGAAGCTGCTTGTATGTATCCATGTATCACATGCCGGCTTGTGGATTATTATAACAACAACTCTATTTGTACTATTTTATTAGATTTTAATTTTAATTTTTTATTTAAAATATTTTTATGTGTAGATTGGGTATGAAATTATGCTCTAATATTTGTAGTAAATGGATACTCTGTAAGGATATTATTAACAGTTTTATCTACTGCTAATTGAATCTGAAGGGTTGTGCTTGCAAAACTTAAATTGATATTTGCAATTTTAAACATTATTGGTAATAATAATTCAATCAATGTGCAGGATATACTTCAGTTCTTTAAAAAGTTTAACGATTCTGTTGGCAAAGACCTTCAATTTGTTATTGATGATATATCCACGGAGGATTCCGCAGCAGTTGGGGTGACATGGCATTTAGGTATGTTGATGAAAATTACAGTATGTTTTTCATCTCTGCCATAGGATTTTTTTTTTTTGGTCGAAACTCTGCAATACGATTATCCGTACTGAGAATAGGACATATTTTCAGAATGGAATGGGAAGCCTTTTCCCTTTAGCAAAGGATGTAGCTTTTATCGGTTGGAAGTCGTCAATGGCAAGAGACAAATAATGTAAGGATACCTGATTATATTATTGCATGAACATTCATTTTCGTTCCTGAAGATGAGAAAAGATCTTGTCCATTATGCTTCTGATAGTGTGTGTTTTTGAAATTTTAGGTTATATCAATATTTTGGGTTGAAAACCAAAATATTTTGATTGTGAGAGTCCAATATTTCAGAATTTTTTCCTGTTACTTCGGTATTTGTTGTTCAGAAATTGGTTGTTATTGCTCTGTTCTTGTACTTTGAGATGATATTCCTAGTCTAACTTTTGAGGTTGCATTTAATAAAAGTTTCATTCTTCTCAAATTTTTAAGCAGTTTCTTTCCATGAAGAAAAGAATCCGTAAATATCAAATTCATGCAGTTATGATTAGGAGTTTCAGCATGTTAACTATCTCCTCAGTATAGGAAAGAAGATGTATCTCATCTAAAAGGGATTAAATAGAAATGTACACATTTTTCTCTGAATATACTTAAGTTTCTTCCTTTGATATATGCCCCCTTAAACAATCCTGTGAAACATGAAGCGCAAACAATTTTAGATTGCACGGAGTATCTGATACGGATATGACCCCAATATGCCTCAACATGTATCTTTGCATACTTTCTAAATACGTATCCAATTGACTTTTTGAAAACTCTGGCTTTTGGATATGGAGTGGTGGTTTTTAGTTTCCTTTGAAAGGAGTTTAGAGGGTAAATTAAAAGGTTTATATCAGTATGTGCACCACACATTCAAGGTCCATAGAATTTTACACCAGCCCTACAACTATTTTTTCTGTTATCTTCTTGGTTCGTGTGAACTATGCTCAACATATTCAATTGGGTTTATCATAAGTATTTCATTTATTAATATAGTCTTTATGAATTTCAGCAATTTAGATATATATAAAAACTTACATACTATTTGAGTATAATTTCCACTAAATTTGGTTCTTTCTATTTCTAATTCCAATACATCCATGTAAGCAATTTAAATCAATAATCACAAACACATGAACACCAATATTTTACATGGTTTGTCTACCTGTATACATGCATTCAATCCTGCATTCCTTGGTTGAACCTAAACACTTCATTATATGTAAATATTACAGGTTAACCCCAAAAATTTACAATCCTAAATGTGAAAATCAATTTTGTTCACATTTGGTCTGAAACCTTCGCTCAATCCTCCTCATAAAACTGAAATCTCAGAAGATGTATAGGTTCTCTAGACTACACTCCTCTAGACTCTAGAGTTATATAGGAGAAGCCTCTGTGCATGTCCAAGTGTGTTTAACTACATATGTGATGGCCAATTGAAAAACGACAATAGAATCATGCCAAAGAGGAGAGAAGATCACCCCCTTTTCTGCTAAAGCCTTTGTGCCCCCCAAAAACAAAGGCTCTGAGACTTACTCTCACAGGAACTCTCTCTAAAAGCTACAGGGGTTTCTATAAGCATGAGAATTACTATCAACTCAGAAAATGTGTTGAACATTTGATTTCCTACCGTCTCGGTTGATTGGGGTAAGTTCTAAATCGACGCCAAGGGTGTAGTTCCTGCAAAACCCGTAATGGGTAGAATAAGATATTTTGGGGTTTTGGGAGGTTTCAGTCTACTGGCAGGAATTCTCAATCTACTCTGTCATCTTGATATGCTAGGCTAGTCTCACCCAATTGGGTCTTCATATCATGTTTAGCAAGTCTATTGAACTCGAGCCAAGCTTGTATCTACTAAGTTTTCCTGTTTTGACTCTACTCTTCTTTATTCATAAAAGTTCTAGGTATGATATAACATTTCAAATTATGTTTGGACTATTGTAGACCTAGGCAAGCTTATACCTACCTCAATCTTAGCAGTACTTCACTAGTAGCAAGCTCATTTACTTTATCAATATTATTTCTTAATTTTGTTAGAACATGCCTGCACAATGTTCCATTTTTAAATAGGTTGAGTGCAAGAATTTTGTTGGTAGACTAACTTTTCCCTTGTAAAACAGCTATGGGCGAGATAGTGTCGAGCCTGCTATCAAGCCTGGGGATACTGTGTTGGTAAGTATATCACAAATGCTTTAGATGCTAGGTGCTACCATTTATTGGTTCAGGTGACTCAAATGAAAAAAGGATAAAAATAAAAATAAAACAGGAAGGATGAACATAATTCTCTCTCTCTCTCTCTCTCTCTCTCTCTCGCAATATTTAATTGATAGATTTGTTTTTACTAAACAGTCAAATACTAGACGAGGTGTTATTATTTGCTTTTAATTGAATGGATATGATGATATCTCTTCCCTGTTCACGTAAACATTTAAATATATCTCCAGTGTGGTTGTCCAATTTCTAAATTCCCTTTTTAACCTAATGGACACAAAAATTAAACATTTGCTGAAATTGTAAAATTAGAATTGGTTCAATTACTGGTTTAATTTTCTCTTAAATTCGTATTTGATTTACAGGTTGCGATCAGAGGTGTGGCTTGGCTTCTTCGACAGTTCCCTCAGCTGGCTGACCGGTTTTAAAGTAGTTTTTTCCACTCACTTTTTCTTATCTTACAGAGATATATACATAATCTACAGTGGTCTTGTATGAGCAAGCAAAAATGTATATAAACAGATGCACATATATATTGTATCCACATGTAAGTATGTTCACTTACTTTGTTGCCGATCCCATTTACATAACAATGGTCCAATTAAAGAAGGCATAATTATTTGAGGAAAAAGAAATTAAAAAATCCTCATCTTGGGAAATTTTTTGTTTCTTTCTCCATCTATTTCTTCTTATTCGGTGCTGCTTCTTTTTTTGGTCGTTTCCTTCCTACTTATTTTCAATTCTATACTTGTGTGCATTCTTGGTCAGATACTCTGTTTACATACAGGAGAGTCGCACCAAAGATCAAATTTTGCATTTTCTGTTTATCCCTGGAAATCTTGGTTGGTGTTGAATGTTCAAAGTGTATTTTGGTTAATTGTGATAAAATATGCTAACCAAAAAGAAAAAATTTGTGTGCACTTTTCGTATCATAAACTGTTGGCTGTTGTCTCTCCCACAAGAAACCGATTACAATTATGACATGTTTACAAACAAGATAAACAAAGAATGTGAATAAGATCAATTATTCATTCCTAGTTAATCTATTTCTTGGTTTTTGGGTATTTGACTAAGAATTTTAAGGTGGGACTTATGAATTAAATTATTCTTGATGTGTAAGTAAATGCATTCTAAATTAGGAATGGACATTAATTCGTCTCTTCTTATTAAGTAAACGTGGACCAAAGTTAATCAGGAAAGGAAATTAATTCATCTCTTCTTATTTCCATTACTTGCGTAAACGTGGACCAAAGTTAATATTGGCCAATGGCTGAAGTTGAGAGTGAGAGAGGTGATATCCGTTTGGATAACCGAAAAAAAAAAACGTGAAATGTGATGTTTTGGAATTTGGATTAATTACAACGTACTTGAGTTTCAAGGTCTCTTAATTCAAATTCAATTTATTGAATTATGTAGTCCTCAGACCTTCTTCACTATTGTCTTAGCCATTAAATTCTGTCAACTAGTTCAGCGAGGATGGTGCTTGCGGGGCTTCATACTAGTTCAGCAAAGAAGGTGCCGAACGACATGCTCGAAGATGCTGATCAAAAGGGTGTCGAATGGCACTAAGGATATGCTGATTGACATAAGGAAATGGAGAACAACAAAAGCCTCTTTGTGCCGATTCATATAACGGCGCCAAACCCGAAATTGGACTAATATGTGAGATGTGTGTGTCATGGGCAGGCAAGTGCCCTCAACATGTTTGTATGTGCTTTTGGCAGGCAAGTGCATTCGGCAGATTAGTGTCTTCGGGCCGGTGAATATGGATGACAGAAAGATAAATGAACAACCATGATGTACATTGTTCATCCGAATAATTATGATTACATAGTACAAGTGGTACTCATACAAGAATAAAGAATAAGAGAGTTGTCTCTTTTTTTATGCGAGAGAGAATACTCACTTCTTGTAATATGATTGATGTGAGACTTCTTCACTTTGCCTATAGTTTCTTAGGCAATCACGTTACCAACACAAACGATTTTAAAAGATGAAAATTCGAATGCATAAGTAACTGCTCTTCACCAATAACTATCCACCCCTTACTTCGTCAATAAGCATCATCCCCTTACTTCACGATTGCACAACATTTAGTTTAAGGACCACTTATTGATTACCTTTCACTAGAGAGAGAAATTGACAATATCATATCCAATCACGAGATATGTGGGGTCTACTTCAATAATTCGCCAACAGACACATCCCCTTAACTAGGGTCCCACAAGGCCCCACCCACAGGACTGAAGAATTTCTCCAAGTCGACACACGTTTTCACCGACCACAGATTTCTTTCATTATTTTGGCCTGCACTTGACTTTTTCTTAGACAATGACTTCGGTTGATGCAAGGACCGGTTTTCTGTATAGTTCAGTCAAAAAACTCAAAAGCACCAGTTTCCAATCCAAACCACTTCCTTTGAACCCATGACATTTTCTCTGACTTCCATTTATCTTGTGTTTCAAAGTAATTCCGTTGACACACATGAGGATTATTTGCTCCCGCAGATAGTGCTTCGATTATCTGCGGCACTGCTATCGAACGTACTTTTGGGTTCTGGACTTGGCAGATTCTCCAAGGCCCTCGAGCTTGTAGCATCTAACTTGGCTTCAAGTTTTTAGAGGTAAAAATACTTTGGAGAACTGGTATATATCATGCATGATATGGTTTTTATATTTATATTAATAATGCAACAATTAAAGTAGCGTTATTTGTGGACACAAAATTAAGAGTAATTTGTTCAGCAAAATCACACAGCTTGTTGAGCCATACATTTACATTCATATATTCTATACACGTTTCTTGGTTCACAAAGCTTTCTGGAGCTGAAAATTCTTCCTTGCAAAACTGTAAAACAAATGAAAATAGAAAGGGCTTCATGAAATTTAGGGGTCACTGTATAGTGTCATCTATTTAAGAATCTTTCGACCGTACGAAAGTTTAGCCAGATTTAGAGATCCTGCTTTGGGATACGGTCTTGCAATTTGTTTAATTATGTCAATAAGTTGATGATTGCCTGAAGTGATGAAGCAGATGAATTTTCTTCTCCTGTCAACACAAGGTAGGTATTATTAAGTTTTCTCGATCCTATTCTGTGAGCAGTTGCTGGTTTGTTCTTCTCCTTCCGAGTTCTATTATATACTGTCCTTTTTTCAACTCTGATAATTAATGATTATGCCATTTTACTTGTTATGTATAGTTCCCTTTTTTCCATATTTAGGTTCTACATTTTTTGCTGCGAGCCTGTGACCAATAAGGAGGATGATGACAGAAGTGGAATCTGCACATGAAACACATGGGTCATTTGTGAGCAAGCCTACAGGTCATCCATTGCCACCACCAGACCACGGGACACCAGTTATAGCACTCTTCAATAGTTTTCGTCAACCTCAAAATTTACAACCCATACCGGCAATACCACCCAAACTTGGTAAATGGGATCAAAGTGCTCCAGCTCAAGTACATACAAATGTATTCACTGAAGTATTAAGAAAAGATCAACAGGATGCTACAAAGATACTAGGTAAGTGTGAGCCTAATAAAACCTCAATGTTTTGAGTCCATTTCAAGTACGTTAACGTTCTTGTAGTTTTTTGTTTTTTTTGTTTTGGATGTACGAATCTTATCAGTGGCTGTTTTTGCTTTGCGCTGCGAAATTGTCCTACAGAAACACCAAGCAAGGATGTAGCCAATAACGTTCCTAATTCAGGTGATCCTCATTCAAACTTCATTTCATGCACATTAATTAATCTTTTAACTTTTATAAGTGTCAAATGATTCTTATCAGGATTCTTATGTTGATCGATATTTATTGTCTGCGTTTGATTATATTGGCAAGGTATATATAGAATCTTCATTCTAAAATATATAGTTGGGCTAGTTAAATTGCTAATAATATGTAGTTCTTTTGGGTGAATATTCACTTGGCATGTTTAAAGCTTGTGTGTCCTGATTGTTTGGGTCTTGGCAGCGTTGACAAACACCAACCTAGTTCCCTATGTCATCCTACATCTTGCTGCTCTCAGTGGTGACTGGGATATTGCTAGAAACTTCTTGCAATCAAAGCCACAAGCTGTAAGGGCTAAGATCACAAAGGGTTCAGAAACTGCTCTTCATATTGCAGCTGGGGCCAAACGTACAACATTTGTTGAAGAGCTAGTTAAATGGATGACATCAAATGACCTCGAATTGAAGAATGATGTGGGAAACACCGCTCTTCATTTTGCTGCTGTATCCGGTATCAAAAGAATCGCTGAGGTAATGGTGGACAAGAATCCAACACTACCTCAGATCCGAGGTATCAAAGAATTAACACCTCTCCATATGGCCACCTTGCTTGGGCACAGGGAGATTGTTTGGTATCTATACGATAAGACAATTTTGATGGACCGTGACCATATGGGGCTTCTTGTTTCTGCCATAACAGCAGATCTTTATGGCAAGTGTAGTATATATATATATATATACCTTTATCTTGGTTCCGATAATCTATTTCCTATGCATACTGTTTTCTGTTGAAATGAATAGAAAAGGACTTTGTATTAGGGTGACCACAATTGTCATCTAGGATTTTACTTTGCGTTCGTGACAATTCTTTCATGGTAACAGATGTAGCACTGGATATAATTCAAAAGAACCCTCAGATTGCTTTTGCTCGAGAAGAAAATGGAGAGACTCCACTTCATGTAATGGCTCGAAAGCCTTTAGCGTGTTATAGTGGAAGTCAGCTGGGATTCTGGCAACGATGCAAAGGTTCATGTGAGTAAATGACATTTTTCTCTTGACATGCTATCCTGCTCTTTTACCATCTAAAATTTGTTGGATGTTTCTTAAAGTAGATCATATGTTTCTTACTGAGATATCAATAATTTATCGACTCATTATTGACATGTTATCAGTACATTATTCTTATGTCCGTCATGCACAGAATCTCAACATATATATGTAATCTGAAAATCTCCGCATCACATAATTGTCCTTTGCTGATAAAAACATGGTTTGCTGTTTTACGCAGTACTCCCCCATACAAAGGCTCCTTACGGAAAAAAGTTAATGTATATGCAAGCCACTCAACTTGTGAAGCAGCTCTGGGAGAAAATTCTGACCTTAAACAGCGACTCTGCGATAAGTGATTTAATTAGAACGCCTTCCAGCTTATTGTTTACTGCTGCAGAGTTGGGCAATATTGACTTTCTGATCATACTTCTGAGATCATACCCTGGTCTTATTTGGCACGTTGATGAACAAAATCGAAGCATATTCCACACTGCTGTGATTCACCGACAGGAGAAAGTTTTCAATCTTATATATGAATTAGGTGGTCTAAAAGAATTAATAGTTTCTTATAAAGATAACGACAATAATAACATGCTTCATTTGGCTGCAAAACTTGCACCTGTGATTCGACTAAATGATGATACCGGGGCGGCTTTGAAATTGAGAAGAGAGTTGCTTTGGTTTAAGGTGATATTTTCCCCCTCACTGATTGCTTTTAGTTAATTTTTCGTAATCTGTCATCTGTGTTATTGGAATTTAGTTTGCTCATGCCATGCAGTTATCTAACTCTAAACTTTTTATTAGGGGAGTGATGGGCTGGTACTAGATACCAATGAACAATGCCTGGTACACTAAAGTTATTGATCATAAACCCACATAACATAAAATCAATCTTAAAGATCATCAAGTACCAAGTACTGTGTATTGGTAACTAGTTCCAAACAATCTTTATCTTCAAATTTTAAGTAAAAGATCGACTTTAATTTTTTAATTAACGGGAAGAGAGGATTGAACTTGGGACCTCTTTTAATATTGGGAAGAGAAGTAACACTAGACTAGCCAATAGCTAGTGGATAAGATGAACTTTATGAAAGAGCATTGCTCGAATCGTAAATTGATTAGTTGTTGTGATGTGAAACAGAGTCCTTGGATTATACATCCATTGATCAATGCCATTAGTCCAATACTAGCATTGGCACAGAATGATTTCTTATTCTTTAAAAAATTAAGATTCAAATTCAAATTTACCTGATAGCTTTTACTGAGTTAAGTTCGTATTATTATGTTGGATACAAAATCCAATTTTGGTATTTGTCATACTGATACTTCTCACACAAATTTAGGAAGTGGAGAAAATCGTCCAGCCATTGTATAAAGAAATGAGGAACTCCGTTGGGAAAACACCTCAAATTCTATTCACTGAGGAGCACAAGGAATTATTACGAGAAGGAGAAGTGTGGATGAAGGGCACTGCATCATCATGCATGGTTGTTCAACGCTCATTGCGACTGTAATGTTTGCTGCTTTCTCCACTGTCCCTGGTGGCAACAACAATGACACTGGTATTCCCATATTCCTTCAATCAAGGGCCTTCATCGTTTTTGCCATATCCGATGCTGTTTCGCTCATCTCCTCCGCAGCTTCCATCTTGAGCTTTCTGTCCGTTCTCACGTCGCGCTATGCCGAAGGAGATTTCCTCCATTCGTTACCCAACAGATTGATCGTAGGGCTTGCAACTCTATTCATCTCCATAACTGCCATGATGATCACATTCGTTGCCACAGTATTTATTGTTCTTGGCTCCGAATTTCATGGCATAAAAGTCCCAATTGCTTTGGTTGCTGGCGTCCCAGTTGGTTTCTATGCCTTGCTACAATTTCCCCTTCTTGCAGATATGATCAATCATGCTTACATTTCAAGAGTATCTTTTCGTCCTTGCAACCACCTTTTGCACTAGTTTTCGTGTTTAAATTAGTGAGCAGCACTAATTATTCATTGCGTTTGTCTTAATTTGTATATTTGTTTTTACAACTATGAACCGAAATTCATGTTTTGCGTTGTACAAGGACTATCGATGAAAAGTAAATCGACTCTAAATCGATATATATATGAGAAGAAATATCTCTATACTTTTTTTCAAGCTTATTTTGAATCATTTTCAACGAGCTCATAATCATTTAAAATGATTTTAAGTGATTTTATGAGATTTCTTCCCTTAACTAATTTGGGCATTCCCTGCTCTGAATTACTATCACTTTTTTTGTTTAGAAGTTTGAGAATTGATATGAAATTGCATTCCTACTCACACATAAGCAAACCACCAACCATACACCGGTCGAGAGTGGACCCAGCATCAGAGGCCCATCCACGTGGCACGATTACAACTCTCGGTGGGAAGATCACAGCTCAGCAGAGCCAAATAGGCAGTTTGGTCATTTCTGGAGCACTTCGCAAAAAATGCAAAAACCAAACTTTTGACCCAAAAAATAAAAATAAAAAAAACCAAAAACTTGTTCGCGGGACGCCGACTTGCTTCCTTCGGTGTCTCCGCCACCAGTTCCCTCTCCTTCTCTTCTTTGGTCCCTTTCTCTCCGCCCAAATTCCTAACATCTCCCAGCGCAAAACGCCGTCGTTTCTACAATGGCGGCGATTTCGAATCTTGCCGGTTGTAGTCACGGCGGCAGCTCAGTCAATTTTGGAGAGAGGAGGTTAATGTTTCGACCAACTCCCGCATTGAAGACTCGGATTTCTTGGCCCTCCAAGGTACTTTCCACATTCATATGACTTGAGTTTCAGCACATTTATATGTATATATATTATGATTGTATATTTCATCTCAATTATGTAAATATATGTACAGAAGTATTGTTAGACTGCCCACTTGAACAATGCTACTTTGCCAGACTGAATTTGAACAATTGATTGAGCGAATGGTTGTTTCCCAAGTTTTAATTGTTGCAATTATTTTATTTAAAATTTTTGTGTTTTTCAAGCAGAAAAATTGGATCACAGACTTTCTAGTTATCTTAAGACTTGTCTATGTAGAAGACCGAAATCTGGTTTAATGGTCGCTTTTTTTTTTTTTTTGAAAAAAAACAAAAACAAAAAAACTCCTTTACCTTCTTCTTGTTGTAGAATCCGTTAGATGTTGGTCACTTGGGAAAGGGACATAAGAATTCTGGTGTTCGTATGGCATTAGTTGATGAGAAGCTGGCTAGAAGCGGAGATTTGCCCAAGCCTTCTGACATCCTGGTATCTAGAACTGCTTGTTTCACACAATGAATTCAAATAAGTTGTAAATATTGGTCCTTTTTCGAATGTAGGTTATGTTAGTCTGAACTTTCAGATTACTTCAGAGAACTTTTACCTAATTAACAGTATTTTTTTTTTTTTTTTTTTTGAGCAGGCATTTGATCTTGTTCAAGGAGCACTTGTAAGTCTTTGTATTCTGTAATCTCCTCATAATATGATATGTAGTGAGTTTATGATTGAGAACTTGATGCCACTGTTGTTTGAGATTATAAAAATTGGAGTTCGACATTTTGAGGAATAGTTATCAGTGAAGAATTGCATTTTCAGAAAAGATTGGATGCTAATAAAAAAGGGAAGTTTTTTAAAATAAAAAATAAAAAATTCAAACATGAGCCATGAAAGATTGGCTAGTAAGCACAGGAGTAATTGCTGGGGTCTGAACCCCAGCTCCTTTGGAAAGTTTCTTATCCGATTAAATTTATCTTTCTGTTTCACAGCAATGGGCAATCTAGTTTACAGAGGAAATGACATCCCCTCATTCTTCTTGGCTATTCAAAATTTAAAATTACACATCACAGTAATCTATTCTATCATGCTGCACCCTTAAGTTTTCAAATTGATTTAAAATTACATAGTAACCAATAAGGTCTACCTATTTCAATTTTAAAAAACAACTAAAAGTTAAGGAGCAATCTCATATGCACTAGGGCTTGTCAGGGAATTTAAGAAGTCATGAGGAGGACATGGGAAATAGCTTATTTTTCTCAGTATTACTTCATTGGGCAATGGGCATAATCACATATCTGAATAGTTCCAGTGTGCAGGTAAAATGGAGTTCGGTTACGGACAGGTCATTACCTGAGCCTCCAACAGCTGTTTTTCTGCATGGTATTCTAGGGTGTAGGAAGAACTGGGGTACGAAGGTTCTTTTCACTTGCTAATATGTCATTTTACCTCCACACTTCTTCAAAATTAGAAGCGAATGATGGGAGGAACATTTTTGGATTCACCTTGGTTACTGGTCAATGCCTTGAAATTGTGAATCTAGTGCATTTTTCTACTCCTTGAAATTTTGTGTCTTGGATTCATTTTGGATTCATCTTTGCTTTCTTCTATTGTTCTCCAGTTAAAGCTCCCCTTTTTGTACTCTTCCATAGCCTGTTGGCGTTTTCTCGTATGTTTCTTTTCCATGCCAGATCTCTGTGTTATTAGCAACAAGGGGGTGATAGTGGGATTTTCTATTTGTTTCCTGCACATAAATAGTTTGGGATTCATTACGTAATTTCTGATATTGCAGGAACCTTTACGAGGAGATTGGCACAAGAATTTCCGACATGGCAGGTATCATCCTTTTGCGTTTGTACTTTCACTTAGATTAAATGGAACGTGTTTTATTTGATAAAGGTCATATAATTTAATTTTCTTACAAAAGTTCCATTCACAACACTCTGGGATGTTTCCTGTGCAGTATTTTGACCAATTGATTAACCTAAGTGATGTTAATGATTAAACCATTATGCATTTAATTTTACGGGTATTATTAGTGGCCCCCTAAATCCATTGCGATTCTCTAACGACCCAAAAAAAACAAAAAAAACAAAAAAAAAAAAAGCACCTGGCTTATTTTTCAAATATTCCAACCCTTAGTTTTTATTTAAATTGTTTTCTGGTCCCGGTGATTGTCACAGTCCACCTAAAATCCGAGAGCCAAACCCTTAATCAGAAGCTGTAAAATGGCAATTCTACAGCTCAAAGTATACAATCCTAATGCTAAGCCCTAAACCATTCTAAACCCTACACTATCAAATTCCCATAACTCCTAATAATCTTTTTAAAAAAAATTATTTAAAAACAATATTGTAATTTTCTCTTTTGTTAAAAAAAACAAAACGAAAATCCTACAACTTTTACCAGTGATTCTTTAAGCGTATTTGCTGTTTCATCTTTTGTCATGTTCATTTTTTCTGCTTGTAAAGCATGTTTTTAGCTATATTGCACATGACATTTTGGTATTTGGACATGGTGAGAATCTTACTTGTTCCTCTTTTGTTTGTTGGCAAAGTTTCTGTTAGTGGACCTGCGGTGTCATGGTGATTCAGCATCAATTAAGAAAAGGGGACCCCATACTGTTTCTTCCACTGCTCTTGATGTCTTAAAACTAGTACGTGTTTCCTGAGTACCTACATTATTTTTGAAGAACAAGTTTGTTCCAGTGGTCAACATTGAATATATTTTTCTATTTTGAAGTTTCATTTATAGTTGTGAATTAACATACTTGCCTGTATTTCTGTATCATACATACTTGCACACAACTTTATAATTTTAACATGGCTTGCACGAATAGTGTTGTATACACAGCATTTGAACACCTCCAATGTATGTTCGTATATTCCTGTCTGGTACCTTCCCATGCTTGAGACACTATTTATGTCTTCCGTAATTTTGTTTCTTCTTCCTTTCTAGGTTCGACAGCTTAGATTAACACCTCGGGTTCTAGTTGGCCACAGTTTTGGAGGGAAAGGTAACTTTGGTTAATTTGGCACGTTGCATACCTTTGCTGAGAGTGCTAGTACAACAGTAAATCTACACCTGCTTAAAATGGATCTGATTCGTAATATGCTTTCTAATTGTCATGCAGTTGCCTTGAGCATGGCAGAGCAAGCTGCAAAGCCTCTTGCGCGACCAGTCAGGGTAAGTAATGGCAATATTGAATATATCGCGGAATGTGTGTGTGTGTCTGTGTCTGTGGACATTATCCTTCTCTTCCTCTTACCAGTTGATTGTTTTAGGTTTGGGTTCTAGATGCTACACCTGGAAAAGTTCGTCCTGGTGGGGATGGGGAAGACCATCCAGAAGAATTGATTTCTGTCCTAAGCACATTGCCACAAGAGGTGAATCCATAATCAAACGTTGTTTCCTTCTTTCTTAATTATTTTGGTGCCTGTTAGAGTCAGTCCTTTTATTTTGTTTATTTTTGAGAGGATTCTTTTATGATTTATGATCTTTTGTATGCTTTCTCAGCCTTTTTTTCTATTCTTTCCTCTCTCTCCATTTAGAACTCTAACTCTAATTTATATAAGTCAACTTGTTATCAGATCATTGTAAATCGATCTGTTGCTCTTTCTTTGGGTCCTATTGAACAAAAGCTACATATTTTGTTAACATTTTATTGTAGAAAGAGAGGGGAAGGGAAAGGTGGTGTGCACCTCCCCTAGTTTTCCAAAACCCAAATAGGGTTTCAATCTCACTGTATGTTGCAGAGACAATTGTTAATGTGTATCATGCCAAACCTCATTTGTTGAAAAAATGCTTCTATCCTCATTTCTTTCTTTCTGTGTATGATTTTAATTCTACTAATTTTTCTTCAAAGCAGATTTCCTCAAAGCGGGATGTTGTGGATGTTCTAGTCCGAAAAGGGTTCTCCAAAGATGTGGCACAGGTATGTTGAAACTGTGAGACATGCTTTAATGTACTAATTTGAAGTTTATGCTCTGAAACTTGTATGTATTGATCATTTTGTTTTTTCACCCACAGAGAATTATCGTAATTTGTTGGCTGTTTTGTCATTGCCTCATGTTTCTTTATTCATAGTGCCAATCTAATTTTCATGCTTAGTAGTTGTGTGTTTTTTAGTGTTCCGCTGTCTTTAGCTCATTATTTTTGCTGACTTTGGGGAAAAAGATGTTGCTGATTCCATCTAATTCCACTATTCTCTGTCTCTGCTTCCCAGTGTTTTAGCTCTATCATTTTTCATGTTTAATACAGGATTGTTCACTTGTGCCTTGCGGTACACTTGATTTACTTATTTTCTTTGTTTTTTCTTTCTTCTTTCATGCTTTTGCTGCCTTGAGGATTTTATACTATGTTATATGTTGTTTCATGTGCAGTGGGTGGTTACTAATCTTCGACCAACTGGTCCTCTTGGTTCATCACAATCAACCTTCTCATGGGTGTTTGATCTCAAGGGAATTTCTGAAATGTATAGATCTTATGAAGAGACAAATTTATGGTAATCAGTCCATTTCCTTATTTTCGTGGATTCTTGTCATATGTCACGTAGTAGGCAATACCTAGCTGCTAAATATCTGTTTAATCGTCATAAATACCACCTGCTTGTGCAGCAGAGTCTGCACTGGTGATATTCTGCCATGAGTGTTAAACTCGGGTTTTGGTTGAAAAATAAATTATAGATGTACACCAAACTGCATACTTTTCAATCAATATTCAAATATTGAAAAAAAATAAAGGAAATTCTCATTCTGAAATTGAATGTGCTTCATCTTTTTCCCAATATTTTGAATGTCAAGTTTGCAACTGGCCCTTATTTGATTTGGATCATTGTAGGAAAATTGTTGAAGATGTGCCTCGAGGTGTCCATGTGAACTTTTTGAAAGCAGAAAGGAGCTTGCACAGATGGGCTCTAGAAGATCTCCAGAGGATTCATGCTGCTGAGGAGCTTGCTGCTGAAGAGGCAGCTGGAGTTGAAATGCATGTCCTTGAGGATGCAGGCCACTGGGTATGTTGGTTTTACTGTTTGAAGTTAATCTACTAGGGAACGAAATTTGTAACACGTGTCTCTGTATGCTGTGCATGCATATATGAGATATTGATCACAAGTTAGATTAGAATCTTTAGGGGTCCCAAAGAGTCAGTATTGGATGCCAATCCATTTTTGGGATTTCTTATGGGATATTTGGGTTTATTAGGCTGGTGTTTGTACTAGTATGGGGTTTAGGATTTTAGAATTTAGGGTTTGTACAGGGCTACATTGGTGTTACTGTCATCCAGGAGTAACGACAGTGACAATTAGATTGGCACAATGCCACTGAGCTACATAGGGACAGCTAAGTTGGTCAAACGGGCACTAAGTTTCAATTAGCAGAATTGGCAGGGAGCTTTTATTACAAAAAGTATAGCTGAATGCTTATGGAAATAAAAATATGCATGAGGGAGCCATAAATTAAATGCCTCGAACAAAAAAGATATAATTTCTATTCAAAACTTAAACAAAATTAGTCACTCCCTTAATCAATTGAAATGTCAAATTGTTCCAGTTCATTAAAGAACTGAGAGACTCTGCTTGAGGGATAATATTAATTACACATTATTTGTAGCACATTCGCACAGCTGCTCATGTTCATTCTTCCATTTTCAGGTCCATGCAGATAATCCAGATGGGCTCTTTAAGATTCTTTCCTCTTCTTTCCAGTGAGTCAAAACTTGAGGCAGCTTTAGCATGGTCTTACTTGATCAGCTCAGACATAGCAGCATTCTACTGACGGATCACTACACATCGTTTCCATATTTAGTCGTTCAAAGAAAACTGTGTCTCCATTAAATGATTGTATACATCTGTTTGTTTCACATTGATTCTTGTATGTCATCGCTCCGCTTTTCTTTTTCTTCCTACCTGGTCCTCCGTCCCCTGTTGTCGCCGTTCACAATCAGTAGTGGGAGGAGGGTTTATGTAATTTCAAGTTCTTTGGATTGGCTAAATGTAAGTATGTATCTAAAACCGGTAACTCTTGACTTGAGTATAAATCATTACAGAAGACTAGTATTTTTTATCTTACAAACTTCTGTTTCTATACCAAAACAAGTTTTGCACATTCTGGAATTATTGTCAAGACTTCAAATGACCGTGTGCCGTACCATATTTCTAAGGCCAAATTACATTTTTGGTCTGTCATTCCGGTTACGGTCATTTTAATTTTGGTAATTCAAGTAATGTAGTTTTGTTTAGGGAACAAGTCAGGTATACATGGCACACCTAGCTTATATATTTTATTCCTTTCAATTTGGTTCAAATTTTCAATATAAGCTGGCACTCTATATCTGTTTAAGCTTTTAACTAGAAAGACTATACAATAAGAACTGATACTTAATGATGGAAAGCATGTGTTCTGTGTTTAATAGGTCATTCAAAATACTAATCGACAAAAAGCATAGTTGAATCAATAGTAAATACCACTTTGGTTGGCCAATTGGTTGACCTGAACTTAGCATATGCAGCATTTAGTCATTGACCAATTGGTTGACCTGAACTTAGCATACTTGCTTTCCCATCAACTTCCCATAATGCGATTATATATAATCGAAAGTCTTACGTAATTCAAATACCTGCCCTAATTTCAAACAGTTTGCAATTCAAATATTGTAAGGATTAATATTGTCATGTGCACAATCTCTTCACTTTCTTTAAAAAAGAGTGTCTAAAACACTATTAAAGAAAGATCAATTGACATGAGTATCAATCAGTATTCACAATAAAGTTTACATTGACACTTTCCGAGTTCGTAGAAGGAAGGAAAAATGGGCAAGGGATTACAATGGCCAACCCTAATGAGAAAGGAGAAATATTGAAACAAGGAAGCAAACAAGTTCAACGTTTGTGTTTCACAAAATTAAACAAGATTGCACTTTTTTGGGTAAGTTTTCCACACCAATATGTACACACTACATACGTTGTTTTTGCCAACCAACTAAACTCTATGCATCCCCAACTGCCAAATTCAACTCTTGTTCCATGGGTCCCTAGTCAAAACTGTCCTGCTTCTTCTTCCTAAGTGCCAACTATTTCAATCAATGCAAGATTCAAATTCCCACAAGTGGCATCGATGGACTTTTTACCGACAGCCAGAAAACGTTGACACAACCAACTCTAAAAAGGTGTTTTTTGTCTACTAGTAGAAATTATTGAGATCGACTTGTTCAAGGGGAGTTCTTAAAATCAAGGCGTTTCCCGCATGTTCAACCAGATAATGTAGGCATTTAATGTGACAAGGGAGGCATAGAATTGATCAAACAAAATATATAAGAATTTAATTATGTCCGTTCAACATTTTCTTCTTCACCTTCCAAAAAATAAAACATGTTTCAACTCCTTTAACCATACCTAATAAATGTTATGGGATTCACAATTAAGGGAGTTGAAAATAAAAAGTTGACAAAATTATAGGTATGGTTAAGACTAGGCTTAGTGATTGTTTTACCCCTAGAATAGATGTTCGGTCTCACTTTACTCCCATGAAAATGAAATTTTCTCGCTTAACCTTCTGAATTTCTAAAAATTCATGAAGATTTCTCACTTTACCATTTCTGTCCATTTATGTCCTCAAAACCGTTAAATTTGCATTTTTCTCCCTCTCACCCTCACTTTCTTTGCCTCTATCTTCTCTCCTCGACCCAACCCTACCCTACCCCACCCAGACCTTCCTTGAATTACGTAACCCCGACCTTAATTTTGTTTGATAGGTTCAATCCACTAGATTCAAGTAAGTTTTTGTATTGAAATTGAAGGAAAGAGAAGAGGGAAGTGGGGTGGTGATAGGGAGAAGGCGAGTAGGGTGGCAGGGCAGGGCTGGGTGCTTTAAGGATGGGGTGATTGGAAAGGGAAGAGGGTCAGATGGAGGTGAAGGCTGGTGAGCTGACCTGGAAGAGAAGTTAGGGAAGAGGGGGTTTTTAACCCTAAAAAATTTCAAAATATTTAAAATTTATTTTTTTATATATTAAATTTAGATTTTAAAGTTTTTTAATATCTACAATTACTAAAATGTCACATGCCACGTTAGTGCACTTAACGATTTTGTGGACACAAAAATGGTAAAGTGAGAAATTTTCATGAATTTTTAGAGATTCAGGGGATTAAGTGAGAAAATGTCAGTTTTAAAGGGTAAAATGAGACTGAGCGTCCATTTTAGGGATAAAACAGTAATTATTTTGATGTCATTAATCTTTAATATATAAAAAATTATGTCATGTTGCCAATAGGATCTAGTATAATGAAAAAAGACATTGACTTGCAAACCAATAATCACATATTCTAACTCCTCGTATTGTGTATATGAAAAACCCAACACCCTTTCTAATTTAAACCATCGTTAAAAAAAAATATTATTTTGTGTGGTGTTGTAAACTTATTTGTTTACTTATTTATTTATTTATAAATGACATGACCGGTATGTGTAGACCACCATATGAGTATGAGGATATTACGACTGGCATATGCTGTTGTGCAAGGATGATGCAGAACATGACGTTATGAATTAGTCACCTCATATAACAGTAAAGTTTTGTTAGGATTTTTCTTCTTTAATGTCAAAATTAAGGATTTAAAGTCAAAATTCTGTTATGCTTGCGTTAAAAAGAGTTAAATTTTTTTATATTCAACTATATAGACGATATTTTACTTTAATTGAATATAAATTACGACTTGAGTATAAAATATAAAAAACATTCTTTCTAATCAACTTAACTAAGATCATATTTGCAAAGAATCACCTATTCAGAGACAAAAATTTTCCTTTTACTAAAAAGTTGAGGCATGCTAAGACCCCACTTTAGTTTTATATTAATGGCACGTCATTTTCCCCATTGACTATCACTTTTTCAAGTTTTTAAAAAGAAAAAACAAAGATAAATGATAAAATAATGGATGCTTTTGCAGTTTTCCTCGTTGTTTAGAAGTCACAGAGGATTGACGAGGCAAAATGCTATATAGGTTAGGTACCAATATGCCACATTTTTCTCAGAAAGTTAGTCTTAGACATGCCCTGAGATACACATGTGTATTGCTTTGCGAAGCAAATCCGCAGAGGAGCCCTAATCTCAGCGTAGCATGCATTGATTGAACTTAGCATATGCAGCATTTAGTCATTGACCAATTGGTTGACCTGAACTGAGCATACTTACTTTCCCATCAACTTCCCATAATGCTATTATATATAATCTAAAGTCTTACGTAATTCAAATATCTGCCCTAATTTCAAACAGTTTGCAATTCTCATTAAGTGGGCAATAGCTTAAAACAATTGGTAATAAAAAAAAGTGCTTAAAACACTATTAAAGAAAGATCAATCGACATGAGTATCAATCAGTATTAACAAATAAAGTTTACATTGACACTTTTCGACTTCGTAGTAGGAAGGAAAAATGGGTCAAGGGATTACAATGGCCAACCCTAATGAGAAAGGAGAAATATTGGAACAAGGAAGCAAACAAGTTCAACGTTTGTGTTTCACAAAATTAAACAAGATTGCACTTTTTTGGGTAAGTTTTCCACACCAATATGTACACACTACATACGTTGTTTCTGCCAACCAACTACTCTCTGTGCATCCCCAAATGCCAAATTCAACTCTTGTTCCATGGGTCCCTAGTCAAAACTGTAGTTCTTCTACTATTTCAATCAATGCAAGATTCAAATTCCTACAAGTGGCATTGATGGACTCTTTACCAACAGCCAGAAAACGTTGACACAACAAACTCTAAAAAGATGTTTTTTGTCTACTCATAGAAATTATTGAGATCGAATTTTTCAAGGGGAGTTCTTAAAATCAAGGCGTTTGCCACATGTTCAACCAGATAATGTAGGCATTTAATGTGACAAGGGAGGCATAGAATTGATCAAACAAAATATATAAGAATTTAATTATGTTCATTCAACATTTTCTTCTTCTCCGGCCAAAAAATAAAACAATTTTCAACTCCTTTAACCTTACCTAATAAATGTTATGGGATTCATGAGAGTTACAGGAGTTGAAAATAAAAAGTGGACAAAATTATAAGTATGGTTAAGACTAGGCTTAATGATTATTTTACCCCTAGAAAGTAGGGTGGCGGGGCAGGGCTGGGTGCTTTGGGGATGGGGTGATTGGCAAGGGAAGAGGGGGAAAGATAGAGGTGAAGGCTGGTGAGCTGACCCGGAGGAGAAGTTAGGGAAGATTTAAAATTTGTCGCTTTTATATATTAAATTTAGATTTTAAAGTTTTTTTAATATCTACAATTACTAAAATGTCCATGCCACGTTAGTGCACTTAACAATTTTGTGAACAAAAATGGTAAAGTGAGAAATTTTCATGAATTTTTAGAGATTCAAGAGATTAGGTAAGAAAATGTCAATTTTAAAGGGTAAAATGAGACCAAACGTCCGTTCTAGAGATAAAACAGTAATTATTTTGATGTCATTAATCTTTAATATTTAAAAAATTATGTCATGTTGCCAACAGGATCTAATCTAGTGAAAAAAGGTATTAATTTGCAAACCAGTGGTCTCATATTCAAACTCTCATACCTTATTGTATATGTGAAAAACCCAACATCCTTTTTAATTTAAACTATTTCATGTGGTGTCGTAAACTTATTTGTTTACTTATTTATTTATTTATAAATGACATGACCGGGACCGCTGTGCCTAGAGCACCATATGAGTATTATGAGGGATATTACGACTGGCATGTGCAGTTATGCGAGGATGATGCACAACATGATGTTATGAAGTGGTCACAGTAAAGTTTAGTTAGGATTTTTCTTCTTTAATGTCAAAATTTGAAAAGATTTAAAGTCAAAAATTCTGTTATGCTTGCATAAAAAAAGTTAATTTTTATTTATTTATTTATACAAACATATCTTACTTTAATTAATCTAAACTATAACCTAAATACAGAATGGAAAGCAGATCGTTAAAATCAACTTAACTAACACGAGAATCACCTCTTCACAAACAAAAATTTTGCTTTGACTAAAAAGTTGAGGCATGCTAAGACCCCACTTTAGTTTTATATTAATAGCACGTCATTCCCTCTTTGACCATGACTTTTTCAAGTTTTTAAAAAGAAAAAACAAAGATAAATGATAAAATAATAGATGCTTTCGCAGTTTTCCTCATGGGATTGATGGGGCATTGTCTTAGACATGCTCGGAGTCTCTGAGATACACACGTGTTAAGCTTTACGAAGCAAATCCGCGGAGGAGCCCTAATCTCAGCGTAGCATGACAGTCTCATGGTGGGAAAGTCTTACGTAATTCAAATACCTGCCCTAATTTACGAACACTTCATATTTATTCCTTGCAATTCTCATTAAGCAGGCGATCGCTTAAAACAATTAGTTTAAGGATAAATATTGTCATGTGCACAATCTTTAATTTTTTATTTATTTCTAAGACACTACTAAAAAAAGGTCAATATGGACACCTGTATTTATGTCTGCAATATACTATACGACACTTCTCTAATGTACTGGGCGTGGAAAGTCCAATACAAACTCTATTTGTGGGGCACAAATACCCATGTTTATTAGTAAAGAAAGTATGAGTCCGTCTGGTAACGTTTTCGAAAATTGTTTTTAAAGAATATTTTCAGAAAATGAATTTGCATTTTCAAGATTCGAGAATGCGCCTGGTAGCTTAATTAGAAAACAGTTTCAGAAAATGAAAATAGTGAAAATGTGTCTGGTAGTATAATTTGAAAATAACAAAAATAAAATTGGTTAATTATGTGATCAATATGTGAGTTTCATACCAAGAAAAAAAAGTGAGTTATTTTTATTAATGCCTCCTCCAAAAAGAATGTAATTTTTTTGGAAAAGAAAAAAAGAATAATCTTTAAAAAAAGAATAATGTATAAAAAGAATTATTTTTAAAAAAAATTAAAATGAACTCAGAAAAAACAAATACACAATCTTCTCTTTTAACTCTCTGCAAATCCCACCCCACCCCATTGCACGCAAGCATCACCATCGCAGAACCCACCTCTATCCCTCTCCCAATCATCTTCTTCATCACAACTCAGTTTGCACCCAAACAAGATTTTGATGAGCTAATCTAACAGAAGACCCACTAATTTCACCAGAAAAAGAAAAAAAATGAAGACCCATATGTATCTAACTAATGAGAAGATCCAATAATTTCACCGAAAAAATAAAAATTAGAAATTTATTAGAAGACCCAGTGTGGGAAATTGACGAGAGCTTTAGATAAATGGGGCGTTGGAAGTAAATAGAAGAGTTATTGTAGTGAGAGACGCAAAATCGTTTTCCGCTTTTTCATTGAAAATGCTGAAAACGTTATTTCAGTGTTTTCACTTTTTGTACATGATTTATAATTCATTCTCGAAATATTGTTTTATGCGTTTTCTCATGCTGGCCACGGAACACCTTCTCAGCAATTTTCATTTGAAGAAAACAGAAAACGGGCCCGTAAAACATTACCGAACGAACCCTAAACATCGCATTTGAAACATCGTTTTTGAAATAGTAATCCCAACAAGACTCGTCCAAAAGTATAGTACTACTAGTGGCGAGGAAAAATGGGCCACAAGATTACAATGGCCAAACATAATGAGAAAGGAGAAATATTGAAACAAGAAATCAAACAAAATTTGAAGTTGAACGTTGTGTTTCACAAAACTAAACTCTTGGACATCCCCAAAAGCCAAATTCAACTACTATCCCTTCCATGGGTCCTTAGTCAAAAGTTCAAAACTGTATTTGTCTTCTTCTTTCTAATAACTGCCCAGTATTTCAATCAATGTAGGCATTTAATGTGACAAGGGAGGCATAGAATTGATCAAACAAAATCTATAATTATGTTTTAATCAACAATTTTCTTCTTCTCCGGCCAAAAAATAAAACATTTTTCTTCTCACAAAAATGACCTTTTTTTTTTGTCTTATTAAAAGCGATAGTAAACAAAAATGACCTATAAATGTTATGAGATTCACGAGAGTTGAAAACCCTAATTATTAAAAAAAGAAAGGGAAAAAAAAATAAAGAAGGTAAGTACATGATTGAATTTGTGTGGTAATTGGTCATTGCTGTGTCTGCCTCTTTCTCGATGACCCGTTCTTCGGGCACAGCTGTTTACCCGTCTTCGAGTACGTTTCATCTAAAACGCCGACGTGGTAAACGGTTGATGACGTCATGGCTTAGGTAAGCACTTTAAAAAAACAAAAAAAAACCCCTAGCTTACGCGCCCAACTGTCAACCTCCAAATCAAACGCTCCAATTCTAAGGTGGTTTCCATGACGTGGGTTTTTCTCTGCCTTTCAAATTTCTAAAACCCCCTTAATGTTTTCTGACGTGGCTTTCCACTCTCAAATTCAAACTTGGGCCTTCTGTATTGCCTCTTTGATGGGACTTCAAATAAAACACGTGTTTCTCTGTAGGCAACAAGATAGAGACTTGAGAAGAAGCCTTGATGTTAAAAGTGTGAGATTTCCCAATTTCTTCAACTTGGACATGTCGTTTTGAGTTGAAACATGCGTAAAATACGTATACAATATGTACATATATTATTCCGCAAATATTCTAAAAATATACGGGGAATAATTAGGCTATTATATAAAAATTTAAAATAATTTTTTCAAATTTCTTTTTATAGTTTTTTTTTTCAAATAGAATGTGCAAAATACAGATAAAATACACAAATAATATGTATATTATTGCAAAATATTCAAAAAATGGGTATTATTCGTAAACAACACTTACGTATATACACGAATAATACATTTTTGTTATAATTTTCTTTTTTGTATGTATTAAATGTCATGTTCACCTTTCACTCAACTTGCTTAAGATATTTTTTTTTCTCCCCACTTGGATTGGAAACCACACCGTCCAATCTATAATTCTGGATGGTGAAACCCCCTCTTACTTTGACCATTGAAAATTTTGACCTTCACCTGTACGTCTGACTTTCTCCCTGTTCAACCTATTTAAACACTTCTTCCCACTTCTTTTTTCTTCATCCACAAAAACAGTCACCACCACGTTTTCAAAATCGTTTTTACAAACAGGACAAGCTTAAGATCATCATGAGTTACAGTTCAGAGGAAAGCAGCAGCAGCCCGGGCACTGGACAACGGAAGTTCAAGGGGGTGCGCCAAAGAAAATGGGGCAAGTGGGTGTCTGAAATCCGCGTCCCGGGGACGCAGGACCGGCTCTGGTTAGGATCTTTCTCGTCCCCGGAGGCGGCCGCGGTGGCTCGGGACGTTGCGTATTTTTGCCTACGTAGGCCGTCGACCTTGGAAGGGCTTAACTTTCCCTTGGTGTTGCCGTCTTCAGTTCATGCTGATATGTCGCCGAGGTCTATACAGAAGGCAGCTTCGGATGCTGGCATGGCAGTTGATGCTCAGTTGGTGGCTAACAGTTCACCGCAGGCAGGTGGCAGGCAGAGCAACAATGGAAGTCATGGGGTTGAGAGTGAGGTTTGGGAAGACATGGGAGAGAGTTCTAGGACCAACTGGGGAGGGCATATAGGATTTGGCACTGGGTGTGAGGATTTGAGCATCTCCATTGAAGATTATAATCTCTAAGTTTGGTTTCGGGTTTTGTCATATGTTTTAGAAATTAATTTAGCATGAACCTCTTAAGTTTTAGGTTCGATTTTCTCGTCTCTAATATCACTCGTATAAAAAAGAAATTATATAATGAAGCTTTACATCTACACTGTATATATAGTAGATTTGGTAGAATAAATATATAGCAGTATATCCCGCTCAGTTTGGTCCGCATATATAAAGTCTATGCTCAGGAAATGGAGTGATGATGATTTCACGGAAAGCTAGTTTTGAAATTAACACAAGGCTTTGACCAAAAAAAGAAGTTTTTACCGATGGCATGGGCAAAGGCACGTGCCTTTATTCTGATTTGGAACAACTTTCATTCAGCGAGATATTTGATAGATATACTTTGTTTTTGTTTTTTGTTTTTGTTTTTTGCCGGAATATATCTTATAGTAAATTTAAGAGTCAGATTTTAATTATGCAGATTGAATATATGTGATTAGAAATATATATATATATATATATATAGTATTTTCTCATTTAGATGTCTATACGTTATTGTCATGTAGATGTTATTATAAATAATAAAAAAACATAGAGAAATAATCGAAAATACACGGCATCTGAATAGCCACATAAAAGAAGTACATAACCAAAATGAATTATCATATAGTACGAACGACAATTAGAATGGAATATGGTGAACCTTTTATATATCAAAGACAATTATAAGGCTTTGACCTCGTCAATCAATCTCTTCAACCAAATTAAATAAGAGAGCTGTTATTTCTATTCACATGTTCCATTTTTTTTATCCATTTTATTTTTAAAAATTTTAAAGATAAATTTACCCCTTTGTAAAATTACTTCTAAGGACTTAGGAGGACACAAATTTTCACACACAATAAAACACACTTTTAACACCATTAGATTCATCTACTATCAAGGTTCAGATTATCCACTTATAAAATAATCATTAATGTTATTTATTTTTGTCTATTGTTCGATTTTTTTGTTTTGGAAAATGAATTAGTCTCCTCTAAAATCGTACTTTCTCTCCTCCACTTTGTCATTATCTTCTCTAACTCAAAAGCTGAAAGAGAAGAACTTTCTAACCACTAGAGCATGTCTAAACTAAAATCACCCTGAGATGGTTAATCTTTAGTTTCTTGAAGGAAAAAAAAATAGACGTAAAAAATTCACATAAGACTTTTTTTAGCAGGATCATGCTGCCAACGATATATGTCATTGGGTTGGGGCTATGCTATAAACATTGCTCTGTTACATCCTTCTGGGTTAGGAAAAATTTATTCTCTTACATGTTTATAATTTTCTTTCTCCAGTGACATCCTTGTATGCATTTTTCTTCTCCTCTAAACCATCCTCGTCCAAGTTTGGTGGTGGTATGGCTTTTCCATTTATCTTGCGCATTCAATTTCATGCTCAAGAAAGAATTTTAATGACATTAGTTCCCCGTTTTTATTTTTTTTATTTTCCTCTCATATTTATTATCAACATCAGAGCACTTTGATGTTCACGATGATATTATTAAAGAAACAAAAATTTATAAGTGAATTTTTAATCTCAGCAGTGTGAATTGAATGAATGTTAATCTAATGGTTAAAAAAGTGTCATAATAGATACATAATGATATTTATTTTGCTTGAATTAATAATTAAAGAGTATTTTAGGGATAATGGTGGGTGGAAAGATAGGATTGTGTTTTTTCAAATTTATATAGTGGGTGAGAAAATAAAGTGGGTGGAAAAGTAGAATAAGGGAGTGGAAATAGCAGCATTCTTAAATAATCAAAACAAGGTGGATTTTCACTTTGATCAGCAACCAAAGGCCCACCCCTGTGGCAACTATATGCGTACTGAGCCTAGAGGCGTTCATGAAAACAATAAAATCTAGCCTTATTACGGGAGACTTTCATCAATCTCAAGTATATATTGAAGGAAGTTGAGGTTCCATTCAAAAGAATCAATTGATGATATGAGAGTAGTCCAACTCTTTACAAGACGTGTGATTGTTAGGCTTTCTGTCACATCCCGGGATCGGCTTCGCCATAGCACGATATTGTCCGCTTTGGGCCCCCCTCTCTACTCTCACAATTTTGTTTCTGGGAACTCACGAGCAACTACCCAGTGGGTCACCCATCCTGGGATTGCTCTAGTCCCAACTCGCTTAACTTCGAAGTTCCCATGACTCCGAAGCCAATGAGCTCCCAAAAGGCCTCGTGTTAGATGAAGGCGGGCATGTACATATAAGGCACATCACCCCTTTTCCGTCGGTCGATGTGGGATGTTACAATCTACCTCCTTAGGGGCCCGACATCCTTGTCGGCACACTCGCACCCACGATAGAGTGGCTCTGATACCAAATTGTCACATCCCAGGATCGGCTTCGCCGTAGCACGATATTGTCCGCTTTAGGCCTCCCTCTCTGCTCTCACAGTTTTGTTTCTGGGAACTCACGAGCAACTACCCAGTGGGTCACCCATCCTGGGATTGCTCTAACCCTAACTCGCTTAACTTTGGAGTTTCTATGACTCCGAAGCCAGTGAGCTCCCAAAAGGCCTCGTGCTAGATGAAGGCGGGCATGTACATATAAGGCACATCACTCCCTCTCCGTCGGTCGACGTGGGATGTTACACTTTCACATGTGGGCAAACCCAGTCTGATACCATGAAGAAAGTTGAGGTTTCACCCCAAAACCAATTGGCAATAGGGGGAGTAGCCTAACTCCTTATAAGCCCATGCAAGGTTTTCTAACTTTCCAATATAGAACATTTTCACATTCACATTCTCACACGTATACTAATATATGTAATCATAAGAATGAAATCTGTTTATACCATAACTGACTAAGCAACCTTGGATAAGAAAAATCAGCTCATGGCTACAGTTTATGAAGATACCATGCCAGCTGATTTTGGCATCTCATATATGTCGAACGGCATTCGATTGGTGATGATCGAATGCTGAAGACATTGTGCCAACTAAGGGAGGAACCATGAATTTTTTAATAGGTGGGTTAGTAAAAGTTATTAATTTAAAATCTAAGGACCAATTTTTTTTTTTTGGATACTTACCATTTCTATAGTTTTTTTGGAAATAAAAGTATACATTGTGATAAAATAGTAAAACGTAGAGAGTTCAAATCATGAGAATAACATTAAATACATGTAATGTATTGTAATTTGAAAAAAGGCTACATGGGCTAGAGCTCATGGTAGCCCTCTACCTAGTTTTGCTAGTGGTTCCAGGTGGCACCATAACACGAGTGACATGTAACGACCCGTCTCAATTTTTAACGTACTTGGACAATTTTTAGGGCTCCATTTTATTGATTGCTACAAAACGCACATGCCCATGACTAAAAAAGATTCAATCGTAGAAGGTTTACTTACTGTACAAAGGTTGAGCATCTCTTGATTGTCTTTGGCTCATTATCTTCAATCTCTAAATATTCACACAACTTTCCTCTCTTCCAAGATTCGTTGTGTTTGCTTTGCTCTGTTTTTAGTTAGAATCACTTGATGGCTACTTTGAAATTCCTAATTTCAAAATCCCTAATTTCACTTTAGTTCTCCATTTTGTTTTAATTGAATTCGTGAGAGTTAATGTCTTTGATATGTCTTTGGTGTTAGCTGGATTGGTCTAGGCCTTTGGTATGCTCCTAAATGGATCCTAGATTCAAGTCCCCATTGTATTCGTGTGTGTGAGTTCCCCCTAACTCTATGATAAAAAAAAAGGCTTCTGAATAAATGTGGTTTTCACTTTACGAAGTGACCCTATCAGATTAGTGGGAAAATGCCCACCTGAGATGAAAGAACTAAAATACCCATACCACGTCATTAATTCTGATGAAATTTAGAACGGAGTTGACGACATGGAGCAAAGTGAACCATATAACCTTGGTCAAAAGTACAATATGAGTCAGTTTGGGTTTGAGGGCAGAAGATGAGATTTGACTATTGCCATCCACATAAAGAGGGAAAAATTAGCCAAAGCAAGAAGCATCTTTTGTAGCAGAAAGAGTTAGAGATTGATTGAAAATTTTGGAGCTTTATAGTGTCTTTTTTTTTTCTCTCCTCATTTTGGAGCTTTATAGTTTGATCCGCAATAATATGACTTTATTTTATCTTCCTTTTCCTTTTCTTTTAAGTTTTATTTTATTTTATTTCTTTTTTATGAAAATGAAGTCTACTCCAAAAAGAAAAATAAAACTGTTTGACTTTTAAGAAAAAAAATGATTGTTAGATTAATTTGAATGGAAAATGTATACGTTGACGTGCTATGTCTATAGCAGTCAATAATTTCTCTAATTTAACAAGTGTGAGAGAATTGATTGACGGTAAAATTTAATATGAATTTGAGGATCAAAATAAAATTCCGATACAAGTTGAAGGACTAATTTCGATAAAGAAAACCCATTTACAAAAGTTTTCTATATCCAACATCTCCAACTGACCAAACTAAATAGTAATAAGAAATTGAAAACTAAAGTAAACAGGTGTCATCAGCATGGAGGTACATTTCATAAAACAGCAATTGTAGCGGTACAGCAATTCATGCAGGAAAATCCAAAACTTCTTCCATCCGTCACCCCAAGAGCTTGCCACCAACACGTGTGCTCACACCTCTCATTCCATGTAATCGATTGTGGTGTTCATCATCATCATCATCTGCCACTGCGGCACTGCGGCACTGCTCTCTCTCTCTCTCTCTCTCTCTCTCTCTCTTGATCTTATCTCTTCCTTCATGTTATTAGTTTGGATCATCATCACCAGTTACAAAAGCAAAGCCCTTCTCTTGTGTTCATTTGTTGTAGTTAATAGTTTAGAGCTGTTTGGGTGTGGGTTTTGAGGCTTTTTTTGGGAACCAACCAAACAATGGATTTGTTGAACTCGGTGCTGAATTGGGTTGTGCCACCGGCAAGTTTAGTGATGATGGCGTTTGCTTGGCCAGCATTGACCTTCATCACTGGTTGTGAGTGGCTTTACAATACGTTCAACAGTGAACCTATGGAAGATAAAGTGGTTATAATTACAGGAGCTTCTTCTGGCATTGGGGAGGTAAGTCTCTCTCTCTCAGCCCTCCAACTTTCCTATTTTTGTGCTTTTTTTTTTTTCCATTAATCTGGATAATTTTCTAACATTTTTCAACCTGATATTTATTTATATATATTTAATTTTATAATTTTATTGCTTGTGATCATTGTAAATTGATAACAAGAGTTGGGCACTATTTTACAAAGCCGGAACCTAATTCTTAGCCCAAAGTTAAATGGGCCACTAGGTGAGGCCTAGAAAAAGTCGGCCTAGCTTGGCTCCATTTCATTTAGAGATTTTTTAAAATTAAGTACTTGAATTATTTCAGTCTAAAAAAAGGAACTTGAATTGTTTAGATTGAAGTTATAATTAGTTACCCCAACAGGGTGTAGCGGAGTGGAAAAGGATTTGACTTGCATACCAGTGATCTAAGGTTGGAACCCCATTTCACCTTTGTAGTGTGAGAAACCCCTAGTTCAGACCATCACATTTACAAAAAATAAAGAGAGTTATAAATAGTTATTCAATTGGACAAGGTCCTATGGATCGGCCCTATCCTGGTCCGTGGTAAAAAGTTGATATAACCCATCCTTTAGCCAATTTAGTTGTCCTAGGTCTTTTTGATAATAGCTCAAGTGGTAAAAAACAGTTACACTCACACACATGAGGTTCTACATTCGATTCGCTCTCCCCTCCCCCAACGTTACTTGTTTTGTTTTAAGAATTATACGCACTAGATCACAGATTTTGGTAGTTTGATAATAGTGGTTATAACTTCTAAGTGCATGATGCCTATGATTGCAGCAAATTGCATATGAATATGCAAAGAGGGGGGCAAAGCTTGTATTAGTTGCAAGAAGAGACAACAGACTGCGACTGATCAGTGAGAATGCAAGGCATATGGGTGCAAAGCATGTCATGATTGTAGCTGCAGATGTTGTCAAGGAAGAGGAATGTAGGCGATTCGTCAATGAAACCATAAACTTCTATGGGCGAGGTACTCAAATTTTTTGGGCACAAGTTTGGTAATTGAAAATGCCATATTTCTTACTACCAAAAGTTTTATTCTTGCAATCACAGTAACAAATTATTGTAGATATTCTTGAGTGATATGTACAGTATAGTGTCAATGCCATAGTATGGTAATAATGATGAATTGAAAACACAGAGGTGGTATAGATTCATGAGCATGAAAACTAATGACTGCATCGTTTCGATAACATTACACAACATTTCAGCACATTTATCTCATTAGCTCACCCACAAACTTCTTATCACACCAGAACAGCTCATTAGTATATTCCCTCAAAGAGAATGATGTTAACGGCTGAGATCAATACACATTAGCCATCTGCTGTTTCTGTAACATAATTGCATCTTTGAGATTTCTAGAATAGTCTCTCAATTGTACATGATACTATCTACACAAAATTCAATGAGAAGCCTTTCCTCCCTCTCTCTTTTTCTGTCTCTCTCTCTATTACTTTTCTGCATAAAATTTAAGCTGTAATTTAGTACAGTACGTTTGTGTATCACATGGGCCTACAACTACGAAAGTTACTGTCACGCAACAAGCAATTGAGATAGAATTCCACTAAGATAGAATCAGTTATGGAGCCTTATGGGATACCTGTAATTCACACTTAATTAATTTTGTGGTGCAATAGGGATTGTATATCACATTTGTATATCCAAAGACAGCAACTGTATGGATATACTTCTGGGTATCCAACGTCTATTGGTAAATTTTATGTGTTGAGCACAAGGTAAACACAGTTGCTTCAATAGCAGTTGTGGTTTTCTAGCAGCCATGGCTGCTGCAACTGCTGTACTAAATAATACAGCAGCTGATCATCACTAGCAAGATAAACTACTCTACTGAGCATGATTAATTCAAGGATCAGTATTCTCGGTTAAGTTATATAGGAATAGGATTGCATTGAATTGTTGGAAACTGCAAATATAATACTGCATAGTTCAGCTTGTGAAACAAATGCACTCAGTGTCTTCTTGGCAGTCAATTTTGTCTCTTTCAATCTTTATGATCAAGTTATAAATTTGTCAGAAAGGTCTAGTGCATTCATGCATGTCTGTTCTGAAAGTAAATGTCATCCAGGTAGAATCACGTTTAAAAACAAAATCATCATTTTTCTGTTTCAACCCTTTAAATTTGTGTCCAATTTTGCAGTGGATCATCTGGTAAACACCGTAAGTTTAGGACATACGTTCTACTTCGAGGAAGTTACAGACACCACTGTCTTTCCCCATTTGTTGGTAAGGATTGCAAAACTGAATGCACAGAACTCCAAAAATGTTGCTCTTCCTCACCTACGTCAAACCAATGGAAAGATCATTGTTAATGCATCAGTTGAGAGCTGGTTACCCCTGCCGAGAATGAGTTTGTATGCAGTGAGTATGCATTAATAAATCAGGCATTGCATGTTGTTGTGGGAAAGTTGAATAAGTTATTTTCCACATATTGCTAGAGATATGATTATTGAGTCACAAATATCAAACATCGTATTCACTGTCAAATTAGAATAAATAAAAAAGTGCATGTGATATGTACTACTATAGTAACCCATCAAATGCTCTCTGTGAAACTAATTTAGTGTCCTTTTGTTGTGCTTTGAATGATCACTAGGCAGCAAAGGCAGCTCTGGTAAACTTTTATGAGACACTCAGACTAGAAGTAGACCATGAGGTAGGGATAACAATTGCAACTCATGGATGGATAGGGAGTGAACTGACAAGAGGCAAGTTCATGGTAGAGGAGGGTGCCGAAATGCAATGGAAAGAAGAAAGGGAGGTAAGCTGTTAATATTTCATTATGTTGGCCCAATGAAGTACACACCATTAAATTGGACTAGCTAGTTTTAATTCCAGGAGCAGACCTGCTAATTAAAGAAACACTACTTTTACTATGGTATCATGTATGATGACAGATATATTTGTATTGTCGTAGGTACATGTGACCGGTGGGCCTGTGGACGATTTTGCAAGATTGATTGTAGCTGGGGCTTGTCGAGGAGATGCGTATGTTAAGTATCCAAGCTGGTATGACATCTTCCTGCTTTACCGGGTGTTTGCACCGAAGGTTCTCAATTGGACGTTCCGCCTGATTCTTCCAACACATGGCGGAAGGAGGACTTCCCTTGTTGGCACTGGGAGGCCTATTTCAGAAGGGTATGGAAGGCCTTTGTTCGAAGGCTCGCCTCCGAGGAAACTTCCCAGCACATTCGCCCCCCAGAGTCCCCAGCAGCTTAAAATGGAATGACAAGGAAAATAGCCATGTTGTTAGCCTCTATCTGGATATTCAGTTTGTTCAACTTGTGTTCTTTAGCCGTCACGGAGATTTTAGAGAGTAGGAACACAGTTATTGAATTCAGTAGTTCATGTAATAAACTCTTTCGATCAGCTTAATAAATTCCATAAAGAGCATATCTGATCTTAAGATTGATATGAATAGAGTGCTTTCAACATGTTCTCTTCGTTTTTCAATAATTCTCCTGCTCAGGTGAAGGATGTGACAGAGTAGTCGTTTGTTTTTCTGTTTTCTCATTTCTGATAGTAGACGAGAGTGTTATATATGTTTGCTTAATTGTTCTGTTGTATCACAAGTATGTTTGCTTAAAAATAATTCTTTTGTAATACTTTTCGTATTAAAATACATTTAATGAGCGTATAGCCGCGCGGCTATACTCTCACTCTGTGAATATATTAAAATATTTTAAGGGAATAGACGAATACAGTTGAACATTTAAGGAGTATAGCCGCGCGGCTATACTCTTTATATATTAAAATATTTAACAAGTATCGCCTCACAACTGTACGCTTTTAATAAATTTGAATATTAAATAGTATAGCCGTGCGGCTATACTGTTTACACACTAAAATATTCACAAAATATAGCCTCGCGGTTATACGCTTTTAATAAATTCCAATATTTAAATGGTATAGCCGCCCGGCTATACGCTTAAAATAAATTCGTATATTTAAAGAGTATACCAGCCCGGCTATACTATTTAAAATTCAAACGTGTATCATTTTCTTTTTTTAAAATATAAAAATAGTTTCTTCAAGTCAATAAATAGTTTTTATATATTCTTTTTTGTAATTAAATAATATCTTAGCCTTATTTAATTATTTTCATTAGTAATTATGTTTTAATTATTATTTCTTTATTGAGTAATTAATTAACTCCAAAAATTATATTACTTAATAAATAGTTTTTAATTTTTAATTTTTTTTACTTTAATTTTTCATTGGTTATAAAATTTTCTTAGGAATAGCTAATTGCTTAGTATAACTAGCCTATTTTGCATTGTTTTAAGTTTATTATTTTTCCTTCTTGGGGCTTTTTTCTTTTTCAGTTTGCTTAGTTTTCGTTTGGTAATTGCTTTTTGGGTGGACTTATTTGAATGCCTTTAATTCTTATAACTATTAACGGGTTGGCGATCCAAGTATGGGTTATCTTCTGGAACCTTTTGTTGACAAAACTTCGTTACACAGCTGGTGAAGGCAATTCTGAATCAAGTAGTGGAGAAAGTTCAGGTATGAGCAGTTGTAACGCTGACCCTGCTCATGGTCTGCAAATTGTTGGGATGAGTGCAACCATGCCAAATGCGACAGCAGTGGAAAATTGGCTTCAGGTAAGTAGAACTATAGAACATGAACTATGATCCTTCTTGAACAAATGTTTGACTGTAGGCAGTTTGTCATTAACACCTGCAGGTCCCTTAGTGTTGCCTATCTGTGGGTGTTTGGCAATTGATTTAAAAAATATAGATACAAAATTCTTTACTTGGATTGTGGAACTTAATAATGGGATCTTGAATTCCACTCTTAATGTAGTTGTTCTGTATATGATGAGTAAACATCTCATAATAAGTTCTGTCTTTCAAGGGAAAGTTAATGAAATAGTTAAGTCTTGTTTTGGTAGAAGAAATTTCTAGACACCAATGAATCAATTAGGTAATCAACTAACTTGATTTAGATTTAACGTTTACAGTGATTGAAAAGTACCACCATGTTTTAAAATTTTTGGTATTTTCGATTCTTATGGGCAACTTGATATTGGAAGAATTGTTTAACCTGCATCAAGGTACATCTCTTGTTCTCTCTTACGCGTTCCCCTTCTTTTATTCTCCCTAGTGTAGAGCTTCACTTTCTTTTCCTTCTCTTCCATTTTTTCATCAAATTTTCTTGTTGGATCAACTGGGGCTCTCTAGAAACCATGTAGTTTACTAATTGACAAACGACAAACTTCCTTCACAACTGATTTTTCTTACCGCAAATCCAAAAGGGATTAATTTCACAACACATCAATATCAATATAGGGATTATTTTCACAGAACAACAATACCAATATGAGGCTAAACTTCTTGTTGAATCCAAGAACAAAAAGTATTGGACGTGTGAGGCGCTAAAGTTAAACTAGAACGGGGTACTAAAACTTTCTGATTTCCCACCTTCATGGATTAACGGGGGAGGATAGCTGACCCCCTCTTTGCTTGGCGACCACGCCACGTCGCTTGAATGGAAGTTGCTGCCAATAACTCCTCTTGAGAGTTTTGCATCTCCTTGTTGAAATGCCACCAAAACCTAGAGACAACAGTCTTCAAGTCGTAGGCCATGAGAGCAAATGCTTCAACTTTTGTGTGAGACTTGACAATTCTGGTCGAGATGGGTAAGTCGGAAAAGGAGGTAAACTTTGATGCCCAATCTAAAAGTTCTTCTCCATAGAAATCATTTTTCCCAAGAAGACGAGTGCTTGAGGGAGAGCCACTACTCTTATTAGATGTGTAGTCCCATACAATGCCTTGCGTGATGAAGAGCATCTTATCAAGTGGTTCCCCTTCTCGAATAATATGGATGTCCTCAGTATACATGACTGGCTTAAGATTCTCACAGATTACTTTCAACACTTGTTCATCCACCGTTTGAAGCATTGGCACCTATATATATGCATGTATAGGTAATAATCAAATGACTAGGAACATGATTATTATATATACTCGAATTAAAGTCTTTTTAACTGCTTATCTACTGACATGATTACCAACTAACTCTTAGTCAAGTGATACTTCTCTTGCCAATGTTGAACGAAGTCTCAATCGTTGTTCAAAAATGTTAAAAAACTAGTAACATGATTGGTTTAGATTATCAGTTAGAGGCACTGAATTTTCTGATAGATAGAGGAGTGTATAACTTACTTTCTTTAGGATAGCCAAGCAGAGATGGTACTTGATATTGTTTTTATGTTCCAAAGGAAGAATAGAGAGCATATTCTCTACATGAACATCTTTGTTTTCTTCAAGCTTTCGTAGTAAGTTTTCCATGATCACCGTCTTCATTTCCTTTGGGAGGCCATTTTTAGATAACCATAATTCTATATCGAGATCTTTCATTTTCATCTTCCGTCTAAGTTTCTCTGATCTTGTAGTTGACAACTGCATATAGGTCTGTTCCGCAACAAGAAAGGTAATTCGTTAGTTCATGTCAACACCATTAATGCTGAGACTGATCATCCAATAGAGAAAAAATTTTAACCCCAAAGAAAAAGTTTACAATAGAGATTTATTCCAACACCAACCTGTAAATTTCCAATGAGATATAAGAATAGTAGCAAGCCAATTATAGAAATAGACACCGCAAAGAGGTTTTCCCATGCATAGGTACTGGTCTGGAGATTTTGACCAAGAGAACTGCCAAAATGAAAAAAAAAAAATTTATATATATATACAGCCCCAACAAACCAGTTAAGAAAATTCTGTTCAGATAAATCTTATGCATACCTTAGATTCCGTAAACCCCACCAGAAACAATTCAAGAACTTATCTAGATAATCCTTTGACCCCAACACCTTAGACTGAATGGCCTCAAGAAATATACCAAAATCAAATGTTGTTGCATTTGGTGGGTTTACAGGGCAAAATTTATTCAGAAATGTTACTCTAGATGTTACGTCTCTAGATGTATCGTCATTACAATAAAAAGTACTAGGTTCACATCCATCTGTTCTACAAGCGTACTGCCAGCAAGCTGTTTCTCGTTGAATAGAAAACAAGTACCAAAAGGCTCCGAGTACCTAATTGACCATCGAACTTTAGCTATAGAAAGTTCAGAAAATTGGGGAGAGGAGGGAAACAATGTAACTGCAAAGATTTAGGGTTCTTAATAAATATTACTTTAAAGCAAATTTTAGGAAGCCAAGACTGAAACTTACATGACTAGCAAGGATATAGAGAAAGAAATTGAATAAACCTTTAACCCATATTCCAGTCTCCATGCTAGGATTCTTGTTAAGCTTCTTACACGATAGGTAGATGCAAAGAACCCGGGGCACATATTGCAACAAAACAAGAGAGCTCAGGAACTTCCTTGTATTCAAAGATCTCGAGTCCCTCATTTTCAAAAAGAGAATTAAAATTACAACCTGCACATGTGACAGTAGTTTAAGCCAACAGAGTAGTTGTGATACATGTTCAGTAAATTAAGGTACCATCTAAAATTTATCACATTTGGTCAACAATTTCTTTGTTCTTGTCATAATCTGCTGCCTCCATGCAGCAAATACTACAATTTAAGGCTTCTCTTACCTGAGGAAGGGGAAGAACAGATAAAATGTCAATCAGGATGCAGGATCGCCAAATCTTCTTAGCTATAATCAAACCATCCTTAACTAGTTTCTTTCCTTTAGAAGAAACTACTTTGGATGCTTCAGAGGCCCCAGATGTGTCAACTTCTTTAACTAGTGTTCTAATTTGAAAAATAATGTGCACTATATAAGATAGGTCGGTGATTGATCTTAAAATAAGAGCAGCTTTCTTCAAATTTTGGTCCAATCCAAGGCACTTGCGATCCTCATCGATGATAGGAATGTAAAAGAACAAAGGATCCAGTGAGACTGCACAAACACATGATACTATAAATAACTTGTTCCACATTGGAAGGAACGACCCTTGTGGATCAAGAATTTCCTTCATTAAATTTGGCCATTTTTCCCAAGGTTCTCCATCTTTCATGGCAGATTTTCCATTTGCAGCTTCTAAAGACAGAGCAGTTTCTGGATAAATCCTGAAGAAGACAAACCCGAAATTCAAAATTTGCAATATTATGATCATATATTTTCATTGTGATCACAAACATGTTGCATCTTAATGAAGGCTTGACACAACAAGAATTTTCCTTACAACCATCAAGAAAATAACTAGATGTTTGGCTTGTCAAATGGTAAAGTCAGATACTTGATACAAAATAAATTCAAAAGAAGACAAATAGTATTAGAGAGTGAGAAACTAATAACCTCAGGAAAAAGGTTTTCTCCTCTGAGCGCTTCATAACTAAAGTTATTTCAGGGATGTCCACAGTTGAAGCTTCTTTGTGATACAATATCCTCTTCACTGTTTCATCCTTATATATTGCCTCTGAACTCTTGATAGAACTAAATTCAAGCATGCAAGGTACAAAAACATTGTTCACAATTTACTTTACATAATTGTTTTTTTTTATATATACAAATATTCTCTTATGTAGACGTCTGGACGTTATTACCGGACGCCATTGTACACATGGAGGAAAGCAGGGAGGTAGTAGAAAATACATTAATTGTACGACATGCAATGACAAGTTTTATATCAATTAAGATTTCATTAGGAAATTAGAAAATTTGTAAGTACTAAGGCTTAGGCAGAAAAACAAATGTAACAATAAGTTAGTGCCGTTTTGATCCTTAGCCTAAACAAAACAAAAAACAACAAAAGAAAATTGCGACTATGGTTGTAATTGCCTTGTCCCCAAGTATCAACAACAACAGCAAATTTAGTTTATTCCTATGTGAAATTTTTGCAGGTACCTTTTTCTACACTTGTGGATAGCAGGCGACTTTGACAACGAAGTGGTTGTGCCGGCTACAAACTGATCCCAACCGAAACATATATATGTTTCCACAAAAGGAGATGCTGATGTCTGAGATAAAAATTTCTGTTTGATTATAACTTCATAATTAATTTTGACTGCATTTGAAAAGTCAACAAAAGTAAAAAAAATTTATGAACTACACTTTGGGAATTCTGGAATTGGTTTGCTACATTAATTCACACACCTTGAACTCAAGTTGAGAAGAACTGATAGATGGCAGCAGTACCTCAAGTGGAGCTTCAATAAAGATGGGGCAAAGTGCTAAGAGGAGTGGCAGAGCAGAATGTGGCACCTTAAACTCGTTTTTTTAGTTATTTTGGTCCTTCAACTCTTGCAGTGTTCCAAATTAGTCACTCCATAGTATTTACTGTTGATTTTTAGAAAATAATTATATATAAATCCAAATTAACATTGTTATCCTTCAAATAGACGGAAAAATTCACATAATTTGATGGATGTACTAAATTAGGGGTTCGAAAACTCCCTAGGCACTAACATTCGAATTTGGTACAAGAATTCGGTCCGATTCGATCGGTTTGGCGGTTTGAAATTCCACCTTAGACATGACACCTTTTGAAATTTATAAATGCTAGCCTAAATACATGCAATGCATGTCAAGAGTAAAAAATTGTTCATATAAATTTGCGGCCACGTGGCATGTTAGAAGGTGGAAGCTACAAAGACATATTGCGACGCACGTCTTGATATACAGCATGCAATGCAAGCAAAGCAAAAACCAAATTCCACTCACTCCTCCATCACTTTCTTCTTCTCAGCTCAACCTATCTGAATGGATGCTTCTTCTTCTTTGCAACTCTCTCTCTCTCTTCCAAAACAGAAACAGAGAGTCAGAGTCAGAGTCAGAGTCAGAGTCAAGAGTTTCCTTCCTGTCAAGTCCTCAAAACCTTCGGTCCCTCGCGTTTCTCGGGGCCATGTACGCCCGCAAATCTCTATCTCTCTCTGCCAACCTCCAAATCACAACACACTACGTTACCCTCTTTTTTTTTCCCCTCTGTTTTTTTCCTTTCTTTTGTTTTTTATTTTTTTTGGATTTTCCATTCATGTCCTCTCCTCCCTCCCGTTCCTACTTCCTGGTTTCACAATCAACAAACCAAAGGCAGTTTAATTTTTATTATTTTTATAGGACATTAATCGATAATTAGAAAAAACAAACAGAAAAATCTGCAAACCCAGAAACGCCAGGCAGCCCAGCCAGAACTCCTGCAATCCACGAGCACTTCATTTCTTCATTTTCAGGTGCAGGGATTTCTGGTCTGGTTTTTGGGTCTCCTATCTCTTTGGGTATATATAAATTTATCTGTATTTCCTCCTATACATTAAAGCTTTGACATTGGGGTTTTGAGATTGGATTTTCCACACCTTCTGGTTTCTGCCACATTCTTTGATATATAGAGGTTTCTTTCTGCCTTTCCTTTCACATTTCCCGGATTCTGAAATTCCATGGAATTTGGGTATCTGGGTAAGGGTCAATAATCATCAAAAGGCTTTAGCTATGTGAATTCAGGTTATTTATTGGGTGGAAAGAGATACCCATATTGAGAATTTGAGGAGAAATGATGGATTGAAGGGAAACTCTTGGGTTTCCCCGGTAATGCAGGCAACATATTTGATTAATGATCTCACTCACATATTTTGCAAAAGGGGTGATTAGTTTGGAAGCATTGGAAACAGGGGATTTTGGGAGGCGCAAAAAACTATGGGCTGCATTTGTTCAAAAGGAGCCTCAGAACAGGAAAAGGTGGAGGATACTGACACGGTAGAACACCCTTTGAAGGATTATTCGGTTCAATTGGTTGCTCCTACCCCATCATTGAGAGATGACTTTGTAGCCGAAGTAAGTGGTCTTGGTGGTGGTGGTGGTGGTGGTGGTGCTGATGGGTCAGTGCGCTTGTTATCAAACACGGCCTCAAGAGCCAATAGGAGAAGCAATGCTGCTAATGATGAAGATCCTAATAAGAGCCAAGTCATCTCAAAACCTGGGAATTCTAATCATCAAAGATGGGCAACAATGGATATGGAAGCAAGTGAAAAGCAAACGGTGATGTCTAGGATAGTGAGCATGCCACATGGTGCAGAAGGAGAACAAACTGCTGCTGGATGGCCATCATGGCTAACTTCGGTTGCAGGAGATGCTATCAAAGGGTGGGTGCCTCGACGGGCAGACTCGTTTGAGAAGTTAGACAAAGTTAGTTCTAATTGCTATGCCTGCTCTGCTTCAATTCTGTTGTGGTTTCTATGTCATGACATGTTATGTGATTTCAAAGATAATGTTAATGACTGGTAAATGGATTTCAGCATGGGCTGAATGTTTAAGATAGAACAGCATCATGTGCATCTTTGTGTGTCTATATTTGTAGTTGTGTATTTTACATTTGATATAAAATTACCGTCTATGTATTTGGGACGTATGTACATTATTTATGTCAGGTTTAGTTTGTATTTGTAGGCAGAATTTTTGTCTCAGGGTGAAATAGCTGTCCAGTTGACTATTAATTCAGCCATCTTATGTTTAACATTTCCAATGAATGTTTTCTTTGCAGATTGGACAAGGAACTTATAGCAGTGTATACAAGGCTCGTGACCTGGAAACTGGTAAAATTGTTGCACTGAAGAAAGTACGATTTGTAAATATGGACCCGGAAAGTGTTCGCTTTATGGCTAGAGAAATCCATATTTTACGAAGACTTGATCATCCAAATGTTATGAAACTCGAAGGGCTAGTCACTTCAAGAGTGTCATGCAGTTTATATCTTGTCTTCGAGTATATGGAGCATGACCTTTCTGGTCTTGCAGCAACACGCGGCAACAAGTTTACAGAAGCTCAGGTACGCACTTTTGTTTTGCTTTCAAACATTTAAAGATTTTCATTGTGGCCATTATTTGTTTAATGAATCAGGTTGTATGGTTTGACATGTTTTACCTATGAATTAAGTACTAATTGAGTATAATGAGTTCTTTTTTTAATGTTAAAGATTGAAATTATCAAATTCTGTAACCAAACAGAGAAACAATCAAATTCATTTTCTATTTCCTTCCTGGGAAATATTTCAGTGAAATCAAGAGATGGGGCCCCTTCTTCTCTTGTACCTTTCTCGTCTGTCTATTTATTTACTTCGGCTTCTTATCATGAGTAGTCCCTGTACCATTTCAGACATATCATTTTCGTCCTTATTCTTTCAAGTCGATCAATGTCATCCCCATCCTCTCATGTAGCACATCAATGTCATCCTCGAAGTCAGTTCCGTCCAATTTTCCGTCAAAGGAATGCTATTTCAAGCAATACTAATGTTTGGAATTTCTGTGAACTTGTTATGTTGTCTGTACTCTCCTTTTTCTTCCGTTGAAATGCCATTTTGTCTCTGCTTTTACTGTTATTTTAAAACTGAAGAATACTTGTTTGCAACAAAATATTGTTAAACTATAATTCATGTGATGGAATTGCAGATTAAATGTTATATGCAACAATTGCTTCTTGGACTTGAACACTGTCATAGTCGAGGTGTCCTGCACCGAGATATCAAGGGTTCAAATCTTCTGCTTGACAATGACGGAGTCCTTAAGATTGGTGACTTTGGTCTGGCGACCTTTTATGAGCCTGGTCAAAAGGAGCCATTAACTAGTCGTGTTGTAACTCTCTGGTTTAGGGCACCTGAGCTTTTGCTTGGTGCCACTGCGTATGGAGATGCTATAGACCTGTGGAGCACTGGCTGTATCCTTGCGGAAATGTATGCTGGAAAGCCTATCATGCCTGGTAGAACAGAGGTAAAGGAGTTATTCCTATAAATCAAATGACAATTTGTAATGATGAGTTATGTTTACATTCTTAGTTTCATGAGTTACTCTTCTCCTTTTGTTTGCTTGGTTTATGATAAAAATTGCCAAAACTTATAGAGCAGTCAATTTATTCTGCATGGGTTTTCTTCGAGAATAAGTTATCAATAAGTTTCATATCTTCTAGTTTTATATATTTGCGCATACAAATTATCTGTAAATGTTTTACACATTAACTGAATTTTCTCTTGAGTTTTTATATAACTTACATAAATTTAGTAATAGTTGTAAAATCAAATCTGTTGTATTAAGTGGCAGTTAATATTTGTTATTTTTCAGGTGGAACAAATGCATAAGATTTTTAAGCTTTGTGGTTCACCGTCTGAGGACTTCTGGAAGAAAACAAAATTACCACATGCAACTAGTTTCAAACCTCAACAACCTTACAAGCGTCGTATTGCTGACACTTTCAAAGAGTTACCTTCTTCATCTTTGGCTCTTATTGATAGACTCCTTTCAATAGAACCAGAGAAGCGGGGATCAGCTGCTTCGGCACTTAGCAGTGAGGTAAATTCGAGTTTCTTCTTTTAATATTAAAACCATATATGCCTTCATACTGCTGTTTAATGCTATATATCTTCTGGTTTTGCATTAGTTTCACCAACTTGAAAATATTATATCATGCAATTGTTCCTATAGTTTCCAGAAATTTCATGTCCTCTGTGTTTTCATAGGAAAACAATGGTCTTTAGTTCTGGGAATAGCAATTTATTGACTAAATGAAGTTCTGAGAATTGAAGAGATATTTTCTTTAGCTTATTGGATATGGCTTCGGCTACTTAAGAAAAAAAGTTCCGTCCCATATCTGACTTTTTCTCATACTTTGCGTAACAGAAAAACTATACTTTGTCAAGAGCTGAGGGAAATGACAAAGGCATAAGGATCACTTATCTTGGCAGGAAATTATTGAAATACATTTAAGTTGTTTCTCTTATGCATATCCGAATTGTATAATTAACTGGGTTATCATACACGCCAATGTAGACCACATTTTGGAGAAATTGTTTGAACTGTAAGAAGGCCTTGGTATAGTTCATTTTTCCATTAAAACCTACGCAACCAATATTACCTCTAGTCAAGAAGAGAAAAGTATATTACTTGTTATATAGCTAACCAATTATTTAGAAAAAATTGAAAAAATTGCAAACATGGAAAATGATTTTTTGTTCATTGCTCCTGTCAATATCCTTTTGATATCATTTATGAATGTGGTTCAAGTGTAAATATTGTTAATTTAATTTGGATATGTTTATTTCAGTTCTTCACTACGCAGCCACTACCTTGTAATCCATCAAATCTACCAAAATATCCTCCAAGCAAGGAGTTTGATGCCAAGCTTCGGGATGAGGAAAAAAGGTACATCTCCAGGAGGCCTCTATTTCTTTGAGTCTCGTGTAGATATTGAAGATAAGAAAATATTAACAATCTTATTCATTTTAGTTTCTCACAGTTTTAGTTGTAATATTGTACTTCTCAGTTTATTTTCCTCTTATTATCCTTTCCCTAAACTGATAAGTTGATAGTATATTGGGAGAGAATGAATAAGTAGAAGTATTAGAAGTATTGTTAATTATTTTTACTTGAGGCAGGCTTTGTTTGGCACTTAGAATTATAGCTTCTAGGATTACTGACACGCAGGTGTGAATTTTGGATATTTTTACTCAACCCATTTTTGTAATATATGATGGTGATATGATGATTTATAACAGAAGAAAGTAACTAAGCTGTCACTATAGATATATAACTCTACTAGGTTCCAAATCCCTCCCAGCTTTTGCTTGGAGATAAGTTTTCTGAGTGAAGCTTAAATTAAAAACATCTGTCTCCTTTAAGATTAGTAAGAAGAAAATTTTATAACATTTCTCAAAAGGTGATGCTGTCAAAGTTCCTCGACTCTTATATATTCGATCTCTTATTATATTTCAGGCGAAAAGTAGATGCTTTTAAAGGACGTGGTACTGAATCTGTTAGAAGAAGTTCAAGAGATACCAAGGCAGTGCCAACACCAGAGTTTAATGCTCAGGGAGATGCATCTTTGCAGGTATTATAAATGGCTCAACACATGTACCCATTAATTAATTCTTGTACTTGATATTTTGAGTTTCACTTTGGCTAACATAAGTATAGCAGGGACAGAGAAACCTGAAAACCACAGGTCACAAGTACATGCCCCAACGAGACAGTGTCTCTGGCTTTGCAATGGAACCATCCGGAGGAGCTAGGCAGAATGGATACTCGCATTGTAGTTCAATGATACACCCTAGTGCAGTAGAATCATCATTGAATAAGACAGTTTCTACACTACATAAGTCAGAGCTAAGGACACAGAAATCTCACAAGCCTCAAGCTGGAGCAGACTTTTTTATTTCTTCCAATAAGAAGGATGAAAGAGTGTATATCAGAGATTCCAGAATGGTAAGGAATTGATTTTGTTTCTTCTAATGTTGTCAACTAATCAGGGATCAGACAGGACCATTTTAACACAATGTGGCATAGATTACTAAAGAATGTGCAATCTTTTTTGTAATTTTGCCCATATGCCCTTTTCAAATTCCTTTTCCTTTTTGTACTCTTGTTTTCTGATATAACGGTATTCTTGAATTATGAACCGCCTTATTTGTATGGTTTCAGGGCTATGTACCCAAAAACAGAATCCATTACTCTGGACCATTGGTGCCCCCAGGAGGAAACATTGAAGACATGCTCAAAGAGCATGAAAGGCAAATCCAACAGGCTGTACGTAAAGCACGGGCGCGTTGACAGGGGCAGACCAAATAGAGAACTTTGATAACAACCATGGAAGACATCGGTGGTCCTGAACAGTCGCTATTCTGCTGCCTCTCTTGTAACCATGCTATCTGCTCACCAAAAACAGCCACTTGCACCTGCCAAGTTTGCTAGTGAACTATAAAAGCCAATGAGAAATGTTAGCATGGAGGCTGAACCAAGATGAACGTAGTTATATATTCAGAAATGAAAAGCAATGTATGGGGTGGATGATATATTCTTTTGTACCGCTGAAGTGAGAAGCGATAAGGATTTGTGGGTTTTTTGTTGGTTACTCAACAATTATAGGTTTCGGGCTTTCGCCTTGTACAGAGGACGGATGTTGTTGATGTACATTGTAAGATATCGATTTTCTTTTCTTCATGATTCAGTTTTCTTGTAAGTTACGAATACGCTGGATTTTACGTGCTGATATGCATTCTGGGCTAATCTGTCAACAGTTTGTACGCAATAATAACCAGTTTTTGAGGCAACATGATCAACTCCAGCGATGCTACTCTTGCTGTGGAAAGCAGCATTAGAAGATGTATTTTTTTCCTTCCTATCTAAAAGGGGAAAAAAAAATTAACAAAATAGTTATCTCAAATATATCTTTAATGTGACACCAGACTGTAGGGATAAAATCATTTTTTACCACGTTCCAAGACAACCTATTAACATCCACAAATAATGAGACAAATATGGGGCACCGCCATCGTCCACTCGAAGCTTCCCTCCGCAATCCTAAAACAGCAATACAACCACAACTGGACGAGGCTCCTATAGTATTTCCCACCGTTCATGTAATGGGAAAGACGCCAAAGCAACAAAGCTGACAAACCCTAGTTGTGAGACTGGCGGCGCTAGAAAAACCCTAACCTATAGGACGTTATATTTTGCTAGTATCTTTTGATAAATAGTCCGTTCATTTTAGAGAGAAATGTTAGGAATTGAAAGGGTTTAGGGAGCTGATGAGAGAGGAGACCAATCCATAAATTAAACTTAGGGTAACCCCAAAAAAAAAAATTATCCTCGGACTGTTAATGGAATAAAACAATGAAACCAAATTGACAAAATTGAAACGTCCGAATCAAATGCCTTCTAACATAGTGATTAGAATGTAGTTTACCATTATTATTTGTAGCTAAAATGCATGGGAAGTATATGTAAGAAAGGAGGGGGAGGAGGGAGATGAAGAAATGAAAGCTAAATGCATGAAACAAAGACTTGAAAGGAAAAAAGCCAATTAAAACTATTTAAAAAATTTCCAATTGTTGTGAATTAAAGAGAAATTGGTGAGGGAATTGAGACAGAGAAAAATGTAGAAACTGATTTCTTCATTCTAGATGTTTTGATCTCTCACTATTACAAGAGGGATGTGTTCTATTTGTAGGCAAAGCCTTCCAACATGTGGGCTCCACCTTATAATTTACAACATTCCCCCTTGGAGACCACAAATGATATGGAATATGCCTCGTTAAAAACCTTGCCAGTAAAAACCCAGTGGGATAAAAAAAAAAAAAAAACTGGTCGAAGGGAAAAAGAGTACATAACCATGTGGAACATAAAATTCTGTGTAGATTGACACGGGTGCAACACTGCCTCGTTAAAACCTTGCCAGGAAAAACCCAGTGGGATAAAAACCTGGACGAAGGAAAAAGAGTACAATGTGTAAAGGTCTTTATTGATAGCACGCTCCCCCTGGTGCTTGGCATAATATCTTGAAGTCATACTGTTGATCATCTTTCTGAATATCATAGTTGACACTGCTTCTGTGAGTCAATCTTGAGCGACACTGCCTCGTTAAAACCTTACCAGGAAAAACCCAGTGGGATAAAAACCTGATGAAGGAAAAAGAGTACAGTGTATGAAAGTCTTTATTAATACCATGCTCCCCCTGATGAATATCTCTCCCTGAAAACTTCATGACTAGCTGTTTCTAGTAAGCGACTATAGAGATTTCCAGAGTCCGCATATCTAATAACACTTGGGCTATTTATAATTTCACTCAAAAATATGCCCGTATATAGTGTTATGCTTAGATAGCATCAAATATGCCTCACATCATCCAAAATGATGGAGTTGAGCTCTATCTGGAAAATACGATGTCCGGTCCAATATACTTCCGGAAAATCCTTCAAGTGTCCAACGAATAATCCGCATAAAAATGCTTCAATACTTTCTTAGTATAAGCAATAATCTCGTTGGCATAATGCTTGATATTTCAGTCTAGACAAATATTTCTGGAACTCTTGAGAAGCTTTAATGTGTTTGCAAACATATTAATGTACTCACTGAGGCAATTTATGCATATTAGTATTGAGTACGGATTTTGTGCTTCGGGCACATGTCATTCAGGGACTTGCTTCATGCAATTTCAATCCTATCAAGGATTTTGTTTAAAGGGATTAAACTTTATGACACATTATATAGCTTTAACCTAGCTATTTATACATCTTTAGGAACGCTTCTGGCAATATGCTCCGTGCCTTTAATAACCTTTAGAGATAACATGTTGGTCTCCATGTGCAATAAGGAGGGGCACAATTGAATTTTGAAAATATGGAGAAAACCCAACATTCCTTGTTTCTGCCAGAAATATTGTGTCATACAAAGTAGGTATATTCCCTTTTATTCCGAACACCCAAGTATAACTTTTAATATTAACATCTTTTGGGGTTCGTACTGTGGGTTTGTTCTTTCACGTTCATTCTCATCTATAATGGAATTGCCTCAGTCCATTTTGCCCAATGATATTGTCGACATTTAATAACTGAACGTGGTTCCAATCAACACAGCCCATTGATGATTTGAGTAGCTACTCCAAAATCAAAATTTGTCATTCATCAATTCATGATTCCACCATTCTCATGTGCATGCGCATGCATCAATTATAAGCATTTCTTTGCTTTTTGGGTACCCAAGCCACTGCAGGGGGCTTTTATTATGTGAGAATGTGGATTATAACCTCCATTGGAGCGTTATTTTATAGTAGGGCATGGATAATCTCCATTTAGGGAGTTGGAACATTTAGAACCCATATATCTGTCTGCTGCAGGCATGCCACAGATTAATACATACATGTCAATTAATTTCTGGGACTTTAACCCATACATTTTCCTACGCATTAGGCGTGCACAATATCAATATTGACATGTCAAAGGATTGTCCATTCGGGACTTCAATCCACATCATTTGCTATGCAACAGGCGTGCATCATAATTATCACTGCTATACCCATATTCTGTTCTTATGGGACTTTAATCTGTGCAGTGGATTATCAATGTATCCAACTTGCAATTTGTAAAATTTGCATTAATAATTCATGGATACATACAAGCCATTCTTTTGGAACGGACTTATCTCCCCATTTGGTTAGCTTTCAAGATAAAATATCAAATAAGTATATAAGCATAAAATAACACAAGTATTGCTTACATCCTTAGGTGGGAGAAACTTTTCTCAAGTATCATTCAAGCTCGTATCGGCCTAGTAAATGTAGTGCTTGATGATCGAGTTATATCCTGCAGAACCAAAAGTCACAGTTCTTCTCTCTGTCAAAAAAAAAAACAAATAACCCTCAGAGTTAGGATCACTTCATGGATTTTTTTCTTCAGATGTTCGTTCTAAAGAAATAAAAGTTCTTATGAACAGAGAGCTGCAAAAGAGAAAAAAGGCAAAAAAATTGTGATATTGATTGCAAGATAAGGTAAGCAATCAAGAAGCTGGTGGGAGCAGACAACAAGCTCTCAATTTTCCTAGTCTAGAAGGACCTCAGGAGATTAGAGCATAAGGCCGCCTTCACAGTTCCCTGATCTTGCAGAAACATGATCAGGGATAGTCTTGCTTCCTGAATGGATGATCAGAGATAGTCTTGCTTCTCAGGCATATTAAGTGCTTACTGATAAGAAAAACAAGTAGATATGGCATCACTAGGTATGGAGTAAACTGGATGTCTTCTGTAAAGGAAATTTCGTTAGTAACACATTTATACACAAATACAATGAATAGATAGAACCGGTGACTTTCAAATTAACCATAGGAAAACTTGCGAGATTCTCGGGATACTTCTGAAAAAGTAGCTCCGTGAAATCCGTAAAACAAGATCGGCTTTGACGAAAATAACACTTGAAAGCGCCGAAAGTGCCGACAGGCATTATCAGAGGCCACGTGAAGTTTTGGACTCTGGGAAAGAAAAAGATAATATGGGGATTCGAGAAGATATTGGGATCCTGGAAATGTTGCCACATTTTTGTCTATAGATATTGCCTTAGCAAAACTTGATTGGAGCAACTGCGTTTCAACTCAACTTCCTTCATTTTCTGAAACTTTAGTTTTGTAAGACTTTCTCCAAGCCTTCTTAAAATGGCTTCCTCTTCTTCCTGCCCAAATTATTTCAATTTAAATGATGCTCCCACAACAACCAGTGACGCCAAAGTTTGGCGTCCATCCTTTGTATCTCAAAATCGTCATCTCACAGTTAATGATTCTGTGATGATGAATGATGCTACTGCTGTCATAGTAGCTAGGAATTTCATTACTCCAATGGATGAAATGTTGTTGGCAGGGAGGTCTGAGGAAGAGGCTATTGATGACTCAATGGTTTTTAGCATTCAGAGTGCTGCTTCTGTTTCCAACATGGCTGATCGTTTGCGTGCTAGAGCAAACGAGGTTGAGAGGCTAACAACTGAAAATTCGTCTCTTCAAAGACTGCTTCATGAGTCTCAACAGGAGATTGAGAAACTTAAAGGAGAGAATAATTCCTTGTTGAAACTGGTGAGTTCATACTCTGTTGATACACTGAGAAGGCTAGACATGCTGCAGGTCTCAAATGAAAGAATTTTGGGAGACCATGAGAGGCTCATGGCTAGGCTGAAGAGGCACCGTCCTCTTCCTTCAGAGGCTTCCAGAACATAATATAATTTTATAGATTTTACAGGGCCTGCACCTTCATTGCAGGTGGAAAAAATCTATCTATTATATGCTCCTTTCCTGTTATAATAATTGCGCACGTTCTTAAACTTGCACATGTGGTTTTTGCATCTTTTCAAAATGACGGTTTGGAACCTTGTGCCTTATAGGTTCAAATAACCACATTGTCTCTCCCAAATTTCATATTTTATCGCATGGTAGCCGGGAACTTTTGGCCTGGGCTAAACACAAACTCAGAATTTATTTGCCCTTTTCAAATGGACATGAAATATAAATTGAGTAAAAGCCATGATAATATCGCAATATAGTAGTGAAGAGCATTAACTACTATATACCCACAACTTCAAGTTCAGGATCTCTCATATGTTTGGATCCATGAGCTTCCGACCCAGATATAATAAAATATGTGGGGAGTCTCAACACATCATTTGAGGTTTATATTGATATTATCCATTTGGCGATGTATTCTTAACAACCGGAATTCATAAAATATATTTCTTCCTTGAGGTGTCGATTATAACAAAATCGAACTTTATTAAATTCATCATTCTCTTATGCCAAAGAAATATGTGGTGTACCACAATTCGCAATAATACCTCAAGGGTTGTCCATTTAATTGTTGGAACTTCAGGTTCTCAACACTGTTAGATTTTTAACTTCAGGTCAAAATCACATATTCTCATGGTATGGACATTTTTACAATTTTCTGTACATATTTCGGGACTTCAAGTCCTTACATAATTGTCCATATTTTGAGGAACTTCTGGCATCTCATTTAATTGCTCATTCATGAATTTAAGGAACTGCAGGTACCCTTTTGTATATAGTGACGGTTTACCCAAAATGGTTAATATTTATGCATACGTCACTATTCATGTGAATAGTACTGTTCATCAAGTCATGAATACATATCTATTCATGTGTACAGTACATCTGCCAGTACAGTTATCATCCATGTGTACGGCACTATGAATCAATACGGTACTGTTACATCATTAATGAACTCCAGGTCCTTATTCACATGTCAGGGATCAAGGACCCTCAAGTCCAATCACATGTTTACAAATACAGTACCGGAGAGACTGCCAGCTCTCATATTAATATCATCATACAGCACAATTAATCCATAAAATAAATTTGCTGGTAAATAAATTACTGGTATGGACGATAAACCCGCACCATACTTTAAATAAATGTAAATGTGCGGTAAAATAAATTCATAAATTAAATTACTTGCTGTATGGGCGTTAATTCCGCACCATACTTTAAATAAAAGTAAATATGCGGTAAAGGAAACGTGCTTGTATGGGCACTAATTCTGCTCCATACATTTAAATAAAAGTAAAGGCGTGGACGATAAACCCGTACTACCCTTTTAAATAGATACTGTTGTATAAATTAAATGTGCGGTAAAGTAAATTCATAAAGTATGAGGGTTAATTCCACATCATACTTTAAGTAAAAGTAAATTTGCGATAAAGTAAATGTGCTTGTATGGGCACTAATTCTGCTCCATACATTTAAATGACAGTAAAGGCGTGGACGATAAACCCGCACCACCCTTTTAAATAAATACTGTCGTATGGGTAATAAACCTACACCATACAATAAATAAAATGCAGTAAAGTAATTTCATAAAGTATGAGGGTTAATTCCACATCATACTTTAAGTAAAGGTAAATTTGCGATAAAATAAAACTAATTATTTGTGGGTTCATATCAACACCACAATCAAATAATATAGTAGATAATATTATTATCGCTTGTAGAAGGCATCATGATTGTCTCTCAAATCAAATACTTTCCACCTATAATCTGTATTAAATAGTATAAATTAATAATAAAATAATCAACAAGGGAGCTTAGCCTTCTCGGATGTCCTTCTCCTCGGTAATGACCACATGCCAACCCACGCGATGTCTAGCCCAAAAAGAAAAAATCCTTCATCATTGCACCATGCATTGTCTCCCACCAAAGAGACATTAAAGAAAGAAAAATTAATTCTTTCTCCCACAACTTTCAACACTTTCGGCTGACACAATTTCTGGCAGCAACTATGAAGACACATGTGGGGTGCAATTTAAGCCAGCAAAGTCAACAATAGTTGCTAAATCACATGCCATCAAATTTGAGTCAATTCCAACATTTTAGTGAACAAGAACATAACAATTTGGATCCTGTTGTTGAGTTTTGTTTCAGACCAGAGAATTGTTCTTGCCTCTCTCGGCGTCTGGCAGCAGGAACCCAAGTGCTCATGACGTGGGTTTGGCACTGAAACCCTCGGCTCTTGCAGCAAGTTCTGCACCTCATGTGAGAGCAGTCTATCTTGGCTTGGTTCCCGCAGTCTTGGCAATTCATGCCGAGGCAGTGATTATGGTGTGGATGAGAGGTATGTCATGATGATTCTGCAAGCTTGTCTGTGAAGATATCCACCATATTTCTTTGAGAGCTCGAAGAGAGCGATGTGGGGTTCCCAATCCAAGGCAGCCTTGGTGGGGATGGTGGCAGTTTGAGTTTCTGGTTTTTCCCACTTGACGAGGATGATCTTGTAAGTGCAAACAAAATGAATATTGAAAGGAAGAGAAGAGGAAGCAGGAAAAGATTGCTATGTAGGTGCTGCCATATTTGATTGAAAAATGAAAATACAGCCATTGCTTTAATTTTGGGTTATGGAAACAGAGGATTGGGATTTTGAAGAAGGATCGAGTGTGGACGAGGCAAGTGGGAATATTTATTTATCTTGTTGTCTGTTTGTTTGTCTGTGAAGAAATCCAGTGTTTTGGATACCTCGTCTGCGTGGGCGACAAATACTGCCAGAGAAGATGCTGCATCTGCCTGGGGGAAAATCCAGCAAGCCTCTACTTGAGTTTTGCGGAGAGAAAGATGGAGAGCGTTGAGGCTCTGAATTTAGAGATAGAGAAATCGTGCTGATAACGTGTTGTGAATTAAAGAGAATTGGTGAGGGAATTGAGACAGAGAAAAATGTAGAAACTGATTTCTTCATTCTAGATGTTTTGATCTCTCACTATTACAAGAGGGATGTGTTCTATTTGTAGGCAAAGCCTTCCAACATGTGGGCTCCACCTTATAATTTACAACACCAATTGGTTTTTAGTTTGTATTTATGTATCATTCCTAAGACAATTTACAGTACTGTCAAAGAGATTCTGCAGTACATCTCTTGAGCTAGATAAGAAGACATTGCATACAAGAACCACACAAATAGCAACTTCTTTATTGAGAAGGAAAATAGAAAACCGAGAGAAAGAAAAGGAAAAAAACAACAAAAAGGAAGAAATAAAACAAGATGTACTAACTTGAAGAGCCAGCAAACTTTCTGTACAATTGGCTTAACATATACATTAACTGCACGACTCGCTTTATAACTCTAGAACTAGTTTTTGTTTAGTGAGCACCAACGATATTATAAATTAGACTACATATCCTGCTGCTTAGGCTTTCGACTCAATTCAGAATACTGGCCACCCATTAGCTGCAAAATTTCTTCCCACAAACTTTCTGACGAAGACTCTGATGAAGCCCCGTAAATCAAATTTGAGCTGCAAGCAGCCACGTACCAATAATCCGATTCAATCTCCTCTGTCAACTGATCCAGCTGCCACCCAGCATATCCAACAAAGAATCTGAAATCCTGGGGCTTAACAAGACCCTTCTTTACTAGCCCAGCAGCTTCATCCAGGCTGTTACGAGCACCAAAACAAAGGCCAGGGATCACTTCTTCAAACCCAGGAAGCTTTGTCTTGCCCGCTGTTTTTAACAAAAACATGCTTGCCTCGAGAGGCCCACCAAAATGCAAAGAACAATCAGAAAATGTGGTTGCAAGATCAAGATTTGTGGGCTTCATGTGTTTGATCCTTTTGTGGAGTGGCCTGTTGATAACAACTCCAAATGGCCCCTCTTCTGGGTGTCTGGTTCCTGATCTGAGGAGAAGAACAACAGTTCTTTCAAAGGTGCGCACTCCATCAAGCTTTTCTGTGGCAACCAGGACACAGCCTGTCTCAGGTACGGAAATAGGATGAGCCCACTTCAGGCCAAGAGGTTTTGATTGGTAGGGAGTCCCACCTTGGTTCTGAGCATCAGATTCCGCTTGTTCTCCCTGTTGAAAGTTTCCAGTGTAAACTTGACAATTTATGGAGGATCATCAGAGATTTTATTTGGTAACGATGCTAGAATTACTAACATCCTGTGAGGACCAACATAACTTACAAGCACATTATTTGGATCTGGCCATTAGACTTAATAAATGCTAGACTTCAGATAAATATGATCCTAAGAAAGTGCAAGAAAATTTTACACAGGCAACGTAATGCTAGATCAGGGGGTATTCCAGGAATATCACTTGTTTCTTTCCCGGAAGGAAACTCCCTAAATGTATATGGAATGATGCACTAAAAACCAACAGGCCACAAACCAATACCAGTTGTGAAATAAAGAAGGAAAAAAAAAAGAAAAAGAAATCTATGCTAGGGTATTTACACTTCTACAAGGCTCTGCATCATCATCAACTTAGAACAGTAAAGACAATGAAATACATAAGGGGGGAGCAACGCAAGACCGAAAAAAGTTTATCAAAGGAAAACACAGGAAACACGGAAAAGCAGTCCATCAGGTGAATGGTCCATGTTAATGAAAAGTGGACAGGTTGGGTCAAATGTTGATTTCTCATTTTGGAAACCCGGAAAAACCAACTGATCTACATAGATTTTCTATCTGTGTATTTGTAAAAACTCAAATCAGAAGGTCAACTCAAGCCCATCCATGTTACCTTTGCATACCCTCTTCTGCCCTTCAGCCTCCTCCCACATATCTCCTCTATTTCTCTATCTCTCTCTCCTGATTTTTCAATCAGATTTCTTTTACTTAGATTTTCAAATAAGTTGGAGATTTTCTTTGTGTATTTGTGTAGTAAGATATTTGTGATATGGTAGGTCTGTGTCAGTGAGTTTTGCTTTATCTAAAAAAACAGGAGTATCGGTATGGGTCATGTGGCTGAGAAACCAAATTTAACTGAGAGAGCAAATAACACATGTAAACTAATCAATAACAAGATGTTTGGAAATTCTATAAGGCTCATTATCACCTTGAAATAAAAAAAGATTAACTAAAAGGGGAGAGGAGTGAAACTTCCTATATCTGATGAGTATCCTATAGGACACAATGATTACACATTTTAGTTTAAGAGGACATTAGCCCTTCAGGAAAGTAAAACATCACCTGCCACCCAGTATATAGCTTTGCTCTGAACTCTCTCCAATCCAAGTTTATACGATAATTTTTCTGGGAAGAAGTGTCTCTGAAGTTTTCTGAAGAATCGTTTTCTTTTTCACCATCACCTTCTGGAATAGAACGGTCACCATTTCCTGTATGAAATATCACCACCATACATGACGTCATACATTAAGTTGTAACAGAAAAACAGTAGTTAGTTTTGCAATAGGTACAAAGTTGGTCAGGACCCTAGACCATGCTCAATGAAAGTAATACGTGAAAGCTAAGACCTGCCTTCAGGTATACATACATACATACATACGGAGGATATGTATTTTGGATTGATTTAGGATTTTATGAAGTAAAAACAACACAAGAAAGAAAGAACCATGTAGATAATCACTTAGAAAAAAGGTAGAACCCGTAGAGCTGTAAGTGTAAGGGAAAGTAATATTATTTAAAATCCCAGCCACAAGCCGAGGATATTCTCTCAATAGAATAAACGGAAATAGAATAGATCATTAAGCACTTGGGGTTAGCCCAAGTGATGAAGGAGGGTGGGTGATGAATTAGGATTAGGATAGCTCAAGGGTTCAACTCCCTCCACAACCAATAAAAAAACAGAAAAGATCATTAGCTTCCTGAAAGCAGTGAAGATATATATTAAACTGGACAGAAAATTTCAAATTAAAGACACTTTACCCTTCTGGCCATTCTACACCTGACTATTGGGATCAACAAAATCTAGTAAACTACCACCAAATACATGATCCTTTAAAGCAGTAACCATATATGCTAAAAATCTACAGCTTGGAAAAGTTTTAAGCTGAGAAGTGATTGGTGAGCTAAACCAATAGAATTGAGTACCCAGGGAAAAAAAAAAAAAAAAAAAAAAAAACACTAACATTCAAGTTGGTGTAGATTACAAAATGGGTTTCTGCAAAGAAATATAAGTTTACAAGGGAACCTTTCTCTATTGTTGGATAGAACATATTCATAGGCTCTTTGAGGTATAGGAAGTGGTGTGTGGAATTGAGAACAAGGATTATATCCTGTAAATTCTAAACAACGAGTTAGTAGTTGTATCCATTGTAAAGAAAATCTAGATATTAACTCTTCTTTGCAGGAACGCAGTATCTACAGATACTCCAGTCCTTGCACGGTTTCCCTTGTTATTTTAAGCAAGCTCTGATAATGATAGGTCTCAATTTCTTGACATTTCAAGATCAAACTAATAGCTCTTTGACCAAGAATTGATTTTAAAACCACAAAATGCACCAAACAATCACTGTCTATCACAAGTGGGGACACTTATGTGCCAGACTCTAATTCGACGAAACAAATGAATCTTTTGTCAATGTTGTCCAAACAGTCAAGTAAATTGTATAATGCTGTAAGAGTAGAAAATATGGACACTGCGCCTAATATAAAGCATTACACATCTCTACCTTGGATGCTAAAATTAAAAATAGAATAGCATCGTAAAAATGACAAATAGATAGGGGACAATGATAAGAAGCTTGGCTTCCTTCTAGGAGTAATCTAGCAATACCACCAACTATCACTGTCTTGAAAACAAGAAATGAGGTTGGCAGTTTAGCTAGTCTTAACATACTTAACTCCTTCAAACATCCAACACAGCTTGATACTGTCTTGAAAATGCTGAGAACTTGAGCAGAAATACAATAAGGCTTTACATAAATTTACCTCGAATATGAGTTTCCTTCCTTCCTTCCACCTTTTCCCTTCTTCCAAAGGGAAAAAAGGAAAAAAGAAAAAGAAAAATAGGGTGTTGCGCAGACCAAATTATGCCACCGTACCCGCATCGTGTCAACTAACCCCATGACCCAGCCCAGCTCAATATGCACAACATAGATTTTGGATCTACTATGTCTACTAACAATGAAACTTTAACGGGTTGAGAAATAAGAAAGCATCTGTAAGCTATATAGTTACTCCAAGAGGCAAACAATTGTGATGAGAGATATGATTGATGCTGGATGAGTTGCATTATCTAATGCCGCAAAGTATAGTTATTAGCATATTGCAAAAGGCACTCCCTTAAGACATAATTTATACAGATCATCTTTACAATGTTAACTACTTTGAAATAATATTAAAAAATATTTCATATGAGTAAACAGTGGCAGTTTGCATCCCTTTTTGCCAATCTAATTTGGCACCCAGTATACTAGTTATGTACATCGTATATTCCAAACCCCAAAGGCTTTATTCAGTTGCTATGAACAACTAAATAAAAATAAAAAAGCAACAGTTTAAGAAGTTTTCCTCTTTGCTTTTTGGCTTTTGAAACCATAAAACCCAAGTTGCATATAAACATTTTATATTTTTCAAAAACTAGTTTTTAGTTTTAATCAATGATCACATTTTTCTCCGTGTTATATCTTTCCAAAGCTAGTTTACTGTTCTCACACTTGTCATAGAGAACCGTGGCCAAGCATAGCTACTTGGTCCATGTTAAACTCAAGATCCCCTATCCAGTTCTTAGCCTCCACAACTGACAACATTCCTGCTCGGACATACCTGGGTGGCATGCAACACTCTACCCAGGAGCTGAGACTTCTTCTCAGGCATACAAGAGACAGCACAAGCGGACAACTGTAGCATAAGCACACTTTTGGATAAACTGAGCCAGCTAAGACAGGGAAACTTCTAAACTTTTCTGTCCCATACAGCACTAGGAACAAGTATTCATTCTGATGCATGGTAGCTGGCGGCACAGATGACCATCCTAGTTCCACCAATTTAACGGCTCGGACTAGAACATCTCCCAAAGTTGTTCCTTAAGAAACAGGTAAAAGCTTTCAAACCATAAATTTATCTTGTCCCACCAAGCTAGAAACAAGTTTGCAAGGAGATTGCCTAGTATGATAAATGCGGATCTCCAAGGACCTGTTCCACCCATCCAGGTAAAAACTACCAAAATGTTCTACAAAGGAAGCTTCGCTTTTTACGAAAGCAGTAGTGATAGAGGCCTAATCCCATGCGCACCAAGGGTATCTGATGATTATAAGCAGATAGCTGAAGCAGACCCTTTACCAGCAGCCCCATGATGGGCCAGCCCCTCAGGCCTATAAATGCACTCCCCAACTAATATTTGGGCATTCTGTTTTCTTAGGTTCCAAGCCTAAAACTTAGTGTTTAGCTTAAACATCAGAGAATCCAAGTTCAGTTGACGGTAGATTTCGACATCTACATGCTCCAGCTCCCCGGAACCCAAACAGAGCAGAAAGTCAAACTTCACAATTATAAACGTTGAAATTTCCCACTATGCTCATCTATCACCACGATCACAAACCCATAAACACAAATCGAAGCAAGATAAACCAAACGCACCAGCAATCAAAATCTAAGAAAACAAAATTCATAGCGACCAATCACATGCAATTCAATTCCACTTCAGAAAGCATACCTGAAGAAGAGGAAGAGTTAGATGAATTTCCATTATTGTTCTTCTTCCCCATGGCTCTCACAACCAAAGAACGAAACCCATTAGAGGAAACCCTGCGCTTCGAATTCAAGACCCCACTCTCAAAGTCCCTCCCATCTTCAACACCAGCCCAAGAAGGCCTCACATTTCCGAAGTTCCAACAAATGGGTTTCTCAGTAAACGAGTTCCTATGCATAAAAGGGCTTCTGTTGATGTTCTTGACGTGCAGGGAGCACAGATCCATGGCGGCCTCACCAGCAGAACAGTTTTCCGGGAAAAAGAAAATATGGGTCTGCAGAGTCTACTGTTATTCTCAACGTTGGGAACGATGAGAAAGAGAGTGAGAGAGTGGAGGGCGAGAAAATCGGTAATGGATATATAAAATGGAAAACCAACAAAACAAAGACACCAATCAGAAACCAGAGGAGAGCTGAAAACGACGGTATGCAGCAGAGAGAATATGCTTTATTTTAATCGAATTGTGTGTTTGTGAGGCAGTGAGAGATTGCAGTTTCACAGCCTGGTGATTTTAGTGTGGTTACATCTAGGGGAGTTGCGTGTGCGCTGGCGGGTAAAGTTGTAAACTAACGCGCATTTGCAACTGCTTCTTCACCATGTCTCCGCAATGAGCATACTTTCCTCGAGCATGTTTTCTAAAAGGGTGGTGATTTTCCCACTCTTATTTTATTCACTTATAAAGTTTGTGTTATTCATGTAACACCTTTGTTGAGGCCCAAAACATCTTAAGAGGGGCCCAAGCCAAATGTGTAAAAAAGAGGATTGGGCCAATTCGCATAACAGAAAATCAGGCACCATTCAATCAAGATGAAGCCCATTATTCAGAAGCAGAATTCTACACCGAGTGCACAAATGCCAGAAGCAATCCATCCAAAGCCTTTGGAACATACCTACACTCTTAGACTGAGCAACACAAAACTCATGAAAATTGTCAAACGAGAGAGGAAAAGGCATGCTGAACTTAATAGTCCTGTTATACTCAGCCATAATGCTTGAAGATTACACTGTCAGATGCAGGCATAATATACCACTTATGACGGGTTTGAGGGCCTGACCACGATTTGTGTGTCACACTTTGAATGTTGAACTTGTTACTAAACATATGGTGCAACCAAAAAGAAATTTTCACCCGGAGATTAAGATGAAATCATGGCAATTCATCAAGCCAAATCAAACATCCTACTTCATTAACAAATATGGTTCATATAAAAAAGAAGCCTGGCTTGATAAGGATATGTGTTGATTTTCGAGACCACAAAAAGGCATGTTTGAAAGATGAATTTCAACTTCCCAACATGGATATTTTGATCGATTCAACTTATAGGCAAGGTCTATTGTCCTTCATGAATTTAATGGGTGCAATAAAATTAAGATGTCTCCTAGGGATGCTGAAAAGACAGCTTCACCATGTTTGAATTTCTACTATATCATAGCTATTTACCAACGAGCTATGACGATTGTGTTCCATGATATGATGGGCAAGGAAGCAGAAGAGTACTAAGCTTGGGCACAGTTCGATAATCGTGCATTAGAAAAGATGTCGACCACTACATCGGATGTCGTCGTCGCGGCGAGGAGATGCAAGACCGACTATAATTGGCATGCCGATAAATCGGTGCAGTGTGACAAGCATCAATGACAAAGGACTGAGAGAGAGAAGTTGAGGGCACTAAGACCACTTCGTGGGTAGGGGTATGTAGAGGAAGAAGATGAAGAAGAAAAGAAGAAAAGAAGAAGCCGAGGATGAAGAAAGAAGCAAGAGATGGAGAGAGATAAGAGAGAATAAAACTGCTAGGAGAAAATAAATCTGTGGAAACTAAGGAAGAGATAGAAACCTTTTTAATGTTTTTAATTCTTTAAAAAAGTAATAAATATTATTATTATACCAACTTCACACAACAAAAATGATTAATCTAGCGGTATTTGAGCATTATACTAACAACACGCCTAAGGTTCGAGTCCCCCAGCACGTACCAAATTTTTGCACTTGATAGGCAACTAGGGCTGGGCATTTATACCGAAAACTCGACCAAACTGGCTGAACCATATCGATTCTAGCAGGATGGTCTGATTTTTTTAAAGTAATATTATTGAAATCGATAAGAAAACTGGCCAAACCAATGGTGAACGGGTCTTGAAACGGATAAAATTTTCCCAAATTGGTGACACCTAAACCGGACTACCATTATTACTTGGTTGATCTTGTGATGAAGTCCAAAACTAGTAAAGGCCATTGAGGAGTACTGACGAAAGTGTTGGTGCAGAGGTGTCAACTATACAGCTTGATGATGAACTCCAAAAAATGCGCATTCCGTGTTTCATCCGACAAATTTATGGGGTTCCTAGTACACCAGCGAGGCATTTATGTTGATCTACAAACGACTAGAGTCATAAGTTCCCTCATACCACGAACTAATCCAAAAGAATTGAAGAGCTTCATTGGAAGGTTATCATACATCCAATGTTTCATTTCTGGTCTAATGGTTGTGACAGGTGTTCAAGGATTGAAATATCGGCTGATACACCGATATATTGGTATTTTCAACTGTCGACACCGATATTGGGGGGTAAGGCCATATCTTCCCCTGTATCGACGTTATATCCCCCGATAAGTGCGATATCCCTGATATTTTCTGATACCCATAACAGAACCCAAAAAAAAAATCAGAAGTTTTGAAGGCAATTGAAGCAAATTGAAACCCAAAAATAGCTAATCCTTGCCCAGAACCCTATAATTTATTAATATGAAGAATCTATGCACAGTTCACTGCCCACACACCTCCAATCCATCTAAAGAGGACATGTCGATCAGTTTTGGATCTATGAGCATATGAACTAGACCTAGTACTAACTCAAATGAATCTTATGATGGCTATGGTTATGTCATGTCTTATTATAGTGGAACTAGTTATGGAGCTCAAGATGATAAAAAAGATTATGGACCTACTAGCTAGTTAATCCTAACTATCCCATATATGGGAGGACAATGGGGAGCTCAAGAGAGACCTATGTGCACCATGTTCAAACGTGGCTTACAAACTGCTCGGGTTACATGACTTGGTATGACTATTGTATGAATCTAGATGGTTGTTCTTCATTGTTTGAACCTCATAGGAGCTCTTCACTTATGTAGATGGACATTTATCTAAATTGTAATCCAATGTTTAAACTAACTATGGATTTATGCATGGTTTTTTCATTCTAATTAACATTTTATTTTCGAACTTTTCATTTACGCGCATTACATACAACTTATATTTCATCATATGTATATCTTATTATTAGTAAATTTTGAGTTTTATTTGTTCAATACATTCATCTATGAAAGTTTTACACCAAAATTATGTGTTTCAAGCTGTTTACCATGAGAGCACATATCTCAAGGATTCCACAAAAGCTTTATTTTGCCTCAACAAGCACTAATGTAGGTGCCTTACTTGCCAAGATAACAACGACGGAGAGGAAAATCCTATTTACTATATCAGCATACAGTTAAGAGGATATGATACACAGTATACAAAGGCAAGAAGTACCCAATGATTTCACTACCCTTGGAAGTGAAAGCAAGATTCCGCTTCTCGCTTACTAAAATGGTTTTTTCTTCCGATACCGACCTTGCATGATGATAAATGGAAGGAAGCAATCTTTCACAAGAATTCGAGTGAAACATGCTAAAGAAGGAAAAGTAATGGTTCTAGTAAGTTTGATAGGCTTTAGAAAAGCAGCAAAATTTCTCTATATCGTCAATGGAAGGAAGCACCTCATCTTGACTCCAAAAGATTTTATGTAGTACGAAAGGATCACAATGGTTAGGTGCCAAGCAAGCACCCTAATCAAGCCTAAACTATCGTTTTACCCGATGAGGTGAATAATGAACAGAGACCTCGGAGTGGTCATCATTAAAAGTAGGCAATGGAAGACCTACATTCAAAAGTGTGTTGTTTTTTCAATTAACGGGCATGTGCAGGTACCAAATGAGCCTTAAATCCTCCGTTCATGTCTCCATAAAAACCCTTTCGGCACCTACTGTAATGTCGAAAAACAAAGTTCTGAATGTTATCCATAAACTTGAGGAATTTCAAACAAATTATAAGGGCAACCTACTTTATGGCGAATGAATCATGATCAACATATAAGAACTTTGTTTTATTTTATGGTATTATGAAATTGATGTATGAACATGAATAGTTTGTCTTATTTAATATAGGGCTAAATACTTTTTTGGTCATCACTGGATTTTATACAAAATTTCAATTTGGTCATTGAGTAAAAGATGTAGCCAAATTGATCACTGTATTATCAAAAATTTACAATTGATTTCATTAAGTTCTGTTAAGTGGCCTCAGTTGATGTTTTCATTTTTAGTATTTTTAGGAAGCACATGCAATCTTCTTCCCTCTACTCAATGATTTAGGTATATGTGCTATTAGGGTTTAACAAATTAGGGGAAGTTTGGGTTCAAATCAAAATTGTAAGGTCTAAGATCACAGATTAGATAATATATTGAAGCCTGAATTGATTGATTGCAAGCAATATTGCGAGTTCGGATGTCAAAGAGATGTAATCAAGGTGAGGGCTGATGCACGATGACAATGAAAGTTATTTTGGCGTGTAATTACTTGGGTGAATGGGAAATTGCAGACTCTATGGTTAACTATGTTGAAGAAAATCATGTTGGCATTGATGTTTACTGGGGAAACACTGCGATAGATATGTATGGCAACATGGTTTGGCGAATTTGGCCCTGGAAGTATTTGATCAGATATGCACGAAAGAAACATAGTCTCATGGACTTCCATGACCACTGGTTACTCTCAAACTAACCATCATGCCGAGGCGGTGAGCATTTTTCAAGAAATGACGGGAGCTAATGTGAGACTAGATGGGCAAGTGTGCTTTCTACTTGTCACTTGATGTGGGAGACTCTGTCCACCACTACATAAGGAAGCATGGTATGAAAGCAGATATCTATGTAGGAAACGACTCGGGTGGTTGTCATTTTGACAGAAGATCAACTTTTGGTTTTTGTGTCTTTTTTTAGTGCAAATTTGATTTGTTGGACTTAGATGTAACCAATGGTAGATAGAAGCTGTGCAAAGGCATAACATATAGCCTTAGCACAAGCTTCTACAGAAGTCATTTTGGTATGCAAATTTCCCAAGGATCTTCACTTCTATCTCCATAATAACTCAGTGTCATGGTGTGACAATAAAAATGCCATTAATTTTGGGTTCTAACTCTGTCTTCCATGCTCAAACAAACCATAGAACTGATCACCAGTATAACTATTTTGGTATGGTTTATGCCTTCTACTTCTTAGATAACCAACGGTTTCTTTTGCTTAGTTGTGTACACCGTGATCAGCTTGAGGGGGTATTGAGACAAATCGTGGTTCCTAGTCACATAAGATTACTTTGTTATTCAGTTGTTTATCGAGTGCAAGGGGCGGGCACACTTCCTTGACCAATTGTCTAACCTACAGTTGCTATTTGTTTGGTAGATTATTCTTTGTACACCTCTCATAGTTACAACATTATTATGTTACGAGGGAATCTAAGAAATACCTTGTGTTGTATTTGTCATATTAGTTAGAATCATGTATAACACCACTTGATTATGTCTTTATATGTTTATTGTGTAAATAATAAATATAATTATTTGCTAGGTCAAATTATCTACGTCTTTTATTACGTGCAGCTGGTGCATGGCTGAGAGATTTCATGACTGGTTCAAGTCCCATAACGTCAGAATCGCCTGGATATTCCAACATCTAAGCCATAAGTCTAAACACGTGGTTAAAACATTATCCTCTTGTTATCTCTAAACACGTGGCTAAAACATTGGAAGCTCCTGAACTCCTAGTACAAAGAAAATCCACAAATTTTTTTTTTTTTCTAGGGTTTTCTTTTTCAATGTTGAAGACCATTAGCTTTGTCTTTTTCTTATTAAAAAAGAAAAATTAGCTTTGTCTTAGTTGAATTTTGGAAATTAAACAAATCTTAAAATATGATCATATTCAAAGGCAAAAATCATGGACAAATTGGTACCAAATAGGAAAGACGTTAGTTTCTTTGTAGATTAATTAATTATAGTTGTTTTACATTACAGAATTACAGATAAGGCTTATCTGGTTTTTCCTTTATTTTCTCGAATACACTGCTGAGCTCCAACTACCTCACTCTGGTTCCAGGACTAATTCAAGACCCGCCAGCTTAGGATCTCTAGATACAGAAGACTCCATTTTATCCATACATTTTTATATTTAAACCCAACAGAGTTTAGTTCTGAGAAAAACTGTGTTTGGTAACAAATCAAAGGGACAATGACCAACCCAGATCAGTCAAGTAGTGCTGTTCAAGCAGTAAGTGCAGATGTCTTTGATATTATATTCAAACATGTCCATTTTTGTTTCTTACACTGTTTTGAATTTTTCTAATTACAGTCAAAATCTAATATTGTTATGAAATTGAAATCCAGGTAAGCCAGCCAGGGTATACTAGCCCTCAACTCCCGGCAAACAACCCAGAGCCTACTAACCCTCAGGTTCTGAGAAATACCATTAGACCAAAAGCTAATCGGTTGTTTTCTGACTAATTTTTTGTTTGTGTTTCTTAAAGGAATCTAACATTGCAATGCAATTATAAAATCCAGGGAAATGCTGCAAACGCAAATGAAGAAGTGGCTGCAAGAACTACCCAGCAGGAAGCTGACATAAGTAGCTGGCTGCCCATAACTGCTAATAGGAATGCAAAATGGTGGTACTCAGCTTTTCACAATGTTACAGCTGTTGTTGGGGCAGGAATTCTAGGGTTACCTTTTGCATTATCACAACTTGGCTGGTAAACATATCTTTCTTTCTACGAAGAATAAACTTATAAGAGTAGAGTTGCGGATGAAATAGTCAGAGAGACCATATATAAATAATTGAAATTACACTGTCACATCAGTTGGGATCTAAAGTTTTTGAAATTTAATTAAATCAATACGGCATGGGCCAAATCAATCAAATCCGAAAGAAACTTGATTTCTTTGTATATTTAAACCTTAATTTCCCCATCTAAACTCATTTCTTATTGATATTTACACAGGACCGCTGGAATTCTAGCCATAGTTATTTCATGGGTGATCACTTTCTACTCATTCTGGCAACTGATTATATTGCATGAAATAGTGCCCGGGAAGCGTTTTGATCGATACCCAGAACTAGGGCAGCATTGCTTTGGACCAAAGCTAGGGTATTGGATCATTATGCCACAGCAGTTGATTGTACAAGTGGCTTCATCCATTGTGTATTCAGTGACGGGTGGGAAGTCATTGAAAAAATTCTTCGATCTGGTCATTCCAAGCTGGGGTGATGTTAGACAAACATATTTCATCCTCTTCTTCACTGTGTGCCAATTAGTGATCTCCCAAACTCCAAATTTCAATTCTTTGAAAGGCATTTCTCTCATTGCAGCAGTCATGTCTTGCGGGTACGCTATATTTTTCATATTCTTTCTTTTTTGTTTTCTAGTTCTTACATTTATTTGTATGAAATAGTTTTTATCTGTTCCATATGGATGTTAATTTCTGGAGGGGAAGGCGTTCAAGCCCTCTTAAAACCTCAGTTTTTAGTTCTAATTTGAAACATAAACTAAAGTTTCATATTGGCTTTCTTTTTGTTTTTCCCCGAAGAATGTTATGTGTAACATATTTACAGATCACATTATAGATTATGGAAAAGTTTCATTTATGTGAGAGATGCAGTATTCAATTTCATTTCATATAAATACAAGGATGCAAGATTGTATTCAATTTGTTGAGACTCTAAGCAAATATACAATTTAAAAATATTTTAAAAAAATGGGTATTATATATAATGGTCCGGTATATATTAGTTCTTCTTTGGAATATCTAATTGAGGGTTGTGTAAAATGTGGATTAATTGGATGCAGTTACGCCATGATATCATTTGTGGCATCCACAATCAGGGGTGCCCATCACCATCAACATGTTAATCATGGAGTTCGGTCTAATGCAACCCCTGGAAAAGTTTTTGATATGCTGAATGGATTTGGAACAATAGCATTTGCTTTTGCTGGGCATAGTGTGGCCTTGGAGATTCAAGCCACAATCCCTTCAACTCCAGAGAAGCCATCAAAAGTTGCCATGTGGAGAGGTGTTGTGGTTGCTTACATCATTGTGATATTTTGCTATCTTGCCGTTGCAATCTCTGGCTTCTGGGCTTTCGGCAATACTGTAGAAGATGATGTTCTCATCTCACTAGAGAAACCTAACTGGCTCGTTGCATTGGCCAACATTATGGTGTTCTTTCATGTTATAGGAAGCTATCAGGTGAAGCTAAACCGTTACATTAATTCAAATTAATTAGAAGATGTATTATATAGACTAAAGAAATTGTGAAATATTCAATCAATTGCTAATGGTTTCCTTTTTCTGTTTTGTATTCAGATCTTTTCAATGCCTGTGTTTGACGTTATTGAGTCATATTTAGTAGGAAATTTAGGTTTCAAACCCGGACGACTTTTACGCCTCATTGGTCGTAGTTTGTACGTACGTAAGTACCATTTCAATTTATACAAAACTACTCATATACATATCACGTTCATGGGTAATGCATTGTTAAGTAAGACTAAGTTGCATATGTGAGTCTCTCGTACACCTTATCACTACTGGAAAGATATTAATGTGATCGATCATGTAATCAGTAAATGTGATACATATTAAAGATTATAATTTCTTTATTTGTAACTATATAAGTTTTGGAATTCAACTTCAATTTCCTATTGCAACTTGACCAAAATTGATTGTTTGGAATGTTTATCCAGTCTTAGCAGGATTTATTGCAATGTGCATCCCATTTTTTGGAGGATTGCAAGGACTATTTGGAGGCCTAGTGTTCTCTTCGACATCATATTATGTAAGTCAATAATAAATATACGAGATGATGATTTAGTCTCTCACATCTGCAATACTCTACTACTCACAAATGAGGAGTGCATGAGATATTCGGTGATTTCAAAGTGCCAAAATCATCACCGTGCATATATCATATATACACTTCACAACACAGAGATAATCTACGCTGAAGTTGTTAAGTAATATCACATTAGTTAATGATTGTATTTAGTTATCTTGATCATGATAATTAGTAAATACAATAAAATTTGGTGACTTTGGTGCAGATGCCTTGCGTTATGTGGCTTGTCACCCAAAAACCAAAGAGATTTAGCGTTCACTGGATTGCTTCATGGGTATGTTAAGAAATATTGGTCCATCCTAATTACCAAGATTTTCAGTAATTAATCTGTTTTAGCTGCAAGTTATCATTTTCTTTATCATTATTAGCAAATTTTCAAACTAACTAAGCATTATACTTATATATTATATATGTGCTTGATTTCAGATATCGATCATTATAGGAGTGCTGCTGGCAGTTTTTTCACCCATAGGAGGAGCACGTCAAATTATTGTATCAGCCAAAACTTACAAAATCTTTTCTTAGGGCTCAAATATTTGTTTCTTTAGATAGATTGAATAGATAGTCTGTAAGATGTGGTTTGCCGATGCAAAACTCCACAACATGTAATTCTTTTTCTTTTATGTTCTGTATTCTTGTTTTTGGAGTTTTGGAAGACAAAAACAAGAATGCAATGTTGGATTGGAACTCAGTCTTATTTTCAATTAGAATTCATTATTTTATTTCAGCAAAATTTTAAATTGTGAGAACTACCCGTTATTTTTTTGGCTTTTGAAGGGTTTGAAGTTTATTCAAGTATTCACGAGTGTATATTTTAGAGTTTGAAGTTTATTTTTGTTACTCTTTTATGTTTTCGAATGGTAACTTTAAAGTTCGGACTTTTGGCATGAGAATTTCTTTGGCCTTACATGGGAGTTGAGGTATAGTGTATGAGCTTGATGTTAGTTGAACCTCTCCGTAATTTTATGAAGAATTTATAGTTAGTATATTTGTATTGTATTGTATTGGCCCCTGAGAATATTGTATTTGTAGCATTTGTGGTTGACAGCCCTTATACCTAAATTATGAATGCAATATTTCGACATTGGCAAAAAACAAAATGATTACTTTAAAGTTTAAGGTACTAAATAACTTCTTCTTCTTTTTTTAATTTGACTCGAATCACAAACTTTAGACTTGCGACTCGGAACTATGTAGCGTAGATGTTTTAATTTATATAATAAAAAATTAGTTGTATTTCGAAATAAATAAATAAGTAAAGTGTCAACTCAAAAGTTCAAGCATTCATGGAAAAAGCCATGGGTTTTTTTAAGATCAATTAGGCTCATTTTTTTGGGGTTATATCAAAATTCGAATGAATGGCCGTAATATCTCTTTGTTATTCTTTTTTACCAAGAAAATTAATTGGACAATTACCATTTATAATACAAACCGACCATTTCCTTCCCCAAAATCTCTTACACCCTTCCACCAAAAGATAAAATACTCTACACACCACCTAAATTTAAATTTCTTCTCCTTCAACGTTGGTGGTTCTCCTTCTTCTTTTTGCCCCATTTGTGTACCTAGGTAGCAGGGGTTTATGTAACTACGTACCTACCAATTAGGTTTAAGTGTTGAGTTAGTCTACCTATTAGAGCATTTTCACCCATGATGCCACGGTAAAGGGCAAGTAAGGGCAGACACTATTCATGTGAATAGTGGCAGCCCTTGCAAAAGGTAAGTTGTGTTTCCACCTATTGCCATGACAACCAAAAGGCAACCATATTCACATGGGATTAAATTTATTTATATGTATGAGATTAATAATAATAAAATTGCTAGGTATGTATAAAATAAAAAATAAAAAAGTTTCAGAATTTTTTTCGATTTTAATTTTTTTTTTTTACATTGATGACGTCATCACTAACGTCATCACCCTTAGGCAACAACTCAGGCTGTTTTTGCCTTTGCGCCTGCCCAGACTTGTGGAGCCCACATCTGCCCGGGTTGCTTGCTGCGCGCTAGAAGTTGCTTCGTAGGCCTAGTAGGCCTCATGCTCGAGCTGGGGTGTAGCCCTGGAAGTGCTCTCAAAAGGGAATGATTCGTGAGTTTTTTTGCATATATAAGTATGCTGATTATGTCTTCCTATTAATATAAGGTAACATAATATTTTTTGCATATATAAGTATACTGATTATGTCTTTCTCTTAATATAAGGTAACACAATATTTTATGTCAATGCATGCATGTTTTAGATAAAGACGATAGATTGCATTTATAATTGAGACACAAAGGCCATTTGCCACAAGAGCTACTACAAATATAGATAACCACTTAAGGTTACTACAAATAAGGTTATTACAAATACGAAAGCGCAGTAACCACAAACGGTTAATCCAAATACAAAGGACTCCACTGGCAACATCAGGCGCACAAGTGCACCTCCACAAATAGCCATAGAGGGCTAAAGAAATTATGACATAAAAGTCCCAAGCCTGCAAAAAGTCAAGCATAGACCACAACACATATAACTACAACTACACACTACAATCATTAAACTGTCACAAGTAAAAAATTACAAATAGAGACTACGTGTAATAACTCAAACCTAAATTAATATTTAATTAATAATTTATTAAAAGGAAAAGACAAGTTTGCCATTGGACTAATTTATTAAAGAAAAGTTGACTTTTTGACCGAGAAGGAATTTGACAATTCCACACACACCGTTGCGTAGAGCACGACGAAACGAGTCCGTAGACATGAAGTGGACTTGACTCGGAGCTTTAATGACGAAACGACGGTTAAAATACTACGAGGGGCAAAACGATAATTTAAAAAATTAGATTTTTTAAAACCTCACTTCTCTCTCTCTCTCTCTCTCTCTCTCTCTCTCTCTAGCGCAGCACCTGCTCCTCCATCCAGTTTTTTTTTTTTTTGCACAGCCACCGTCACCACCACAGGCCGCCATCGGCCACAAGATCGGACCCAAACGAACGGCCACCACCCCCTCTTCCCTTTCCGATCGATCTCAGCCCCTGGAACCGCCGGATTCTGTCGGAAAAAGCCCAGAATGGCGCCTGTTTTGACAGAAATTTCGCCGGCTGCGTTCGTCGTCGTCCGGCCACCAAATCGGACGATCCAGGTATGGATTTTGAACCTCTCAAGCTGTTCTAGCTGCCTGTTGGGTAGGATTCACTCGATTCTCAGCGTAGGTAATTGATTTTCGAATTGGAACTTCGGCCAGTTTTGGGATCTCGATTCCGGCCATTTTCGGTCAGTTTTTGGGGTAGTTCCAAGAACAAAAGTAGCTCCAAATAGGGTGTTATACCTAAGGTAGGAGTTTGGGGCCTTGGTTTTGAGATTTTCCAGCGATACGTAATCGCTTTGGGCACCCAGCGCTGCCGACGCGTGTGGCGGCCCTTGGGCGAGGGTAGTGAAGTGGCACTGTGTCTTGATGAGATCCTTAAGTTGTCACGAGCGCGTCGGGATTCTTGGATCTCAATTTGGATACCGTTTGAGCCTCGAATGGATTTTACATATTGTGCGATTTCCGGATTCAATACTGTTGAGCCGTTGGATCGTAATCAGTTTCAGATATGTTAAATTGGACCATTCTAGGATCGTTTAGGATTCGACGGATTGGGAACCGGAGTCCCGGATACTCCACAATCGCGAACCCTAGGGCTAGGGTTTAGAAATTGTGCGATTGTACAATTGTGATCAATCCGACCGTCCGATCGAGACCAAACCATCGGGACATGTGTCCTAGATATATTGGAACTTCTAGAGGCTTCCGGATCATATTGTGAGGTCATGGACCCGCGGGGTCCTGGGTTGACTTTTGGGACTTTAGCGCTTTTTGAGTCCTAAGATACTGCTAAACTATCCCAAGTGGAAGAAAAGCTTTTATGGGCATAGGAATAACTTTAATTTGACGCACGTACTTTTAGGAGCCGGGGGTCAGGATTTTTAAATTAATACTATATTGTATTAATAGAATATTATGGTCATTGAATCAAGCACCCCGGCACCAGTTGATCCGCAGGAGAGACCTTCAAGAGGTCCAGCGAGCACGAACTACCTGTGAGTGGACTCTTTGTTTTTATAAATGAATTTAAGCAGTTCCGTTACAATTATTGATCTTGAATAAGTTTTATTCAAAGATTAGTGTTTTACAAGCTGTTATATGCTTCTAAATATTTTGTTTTGCATGCTGCCGAGTGGAATACCCTTTAAAGGATATAGGAAAAGAAATTCTAGTTAATTTCAGATAAATGGCAGCAGAATTTCAGAGGTTACAGAAATTCAGTTATTCAACAGATTTTCTTCAGAAACTTTGTATTTTCCTAAACCACCTTAGGTACCCAGATATACAGATGTTGCCTTCGGTAAATACGTTGCCTTCAGATTAAATGTTGCCTTCGGATTGTATTGGTTGCCTTCGGTTTAGTCGACATGTTTGACAGTTGCCCCACGAGTTCTTTGGTACTCGAACTCGTGTGGAGCGAGTAATGCGGATCAGGTGGACTACGGTCCCCTAAATCCTACGAATTGCGGCTCGGACTGACCTTGTGTCACTGAGACCTGCAAGTACGTATCACCCATGGTGATGCGAGGAATTGACGGATATTAGTAATTGACGAAAATAAGGGGTACACCTAGGCGGTTGTTTTAAACTATTTTCAATGCCTTAAGAACTTAATGTTAACCATGAGTATGATTGGCTTATATACATGTATAATTATATGAGTGCATTGATTTCAGAAATAAAGAGAATAATTTAGTTTGTATAACTGTTTTTACAGTGGAGTTAGTATGTTCATATGCTATTTTCTAAACTTTGTTTTTGGGTCCACTAACCCTTTTTAATGTTTTGCTCTCCCAGGCAGTAGACGTGCACAGGGATCTACCACTGGGCCGTTTTCCACCTTCCGCTCTTTCCTTTTTGATGTAGGACTTTTGTTTTGTAAAAGGATTGACTCCTTGTAAATTCTTAGTAGTCGCTCTGATATTTTGCCATAGACTTAGAATTTAACTGTTGGAATGTATATATACGTATACTGGCAGTTGGTTGTATATATATGCTTGTTTGGCAGTTACAAGGGAGACTCTGCCGATTTTTCGGTAGAAGTCAACCTTGTTATTTTATCGTGCTTTGTATAAAAGGGCAATTAGGTCATTTGTGCCTGACATCCGCCAAGTGTTGGAGCGGAATTTGGGTCGAATCCTGTCACTATGAACACAACAAACTCAAAAATAGTTGATACACTTATTACAAACTAAAATTAAAACACACGAAGTAAATCAAGAGCTGGAACACAATGCATGCATGTTGTTGTCATATATACATGTGTTCTTCATCTTGACCTCTTGGTTAGGCAAACAGGCAAACTATATTATGTGCATTTTACCTATAATTAATGCTGTTTTTCTTAATGTATTAGAGTTATGATTTTTTATTTTATCCTTAAACGTTAAAAAGTAAAAATTCAAGAGTAACAATGCCTATTTTACTTTGAGGACTTTAAATTTGTTTTAATTATTTACCTTTAAAGGTAAAATAGACATTGAAAATAAATAATAAATAAAAATTGGGCCTCGATTACATGAGTGTAATACATTGGTTTTTCCCAACATTTTTAGCATAAAAGGGGTCTATATTAGAACAACGGTAAGCATAAAGAATCCAAATATAAGAAGTTATAGATATGGCATGTGTATGTAATTGTATAGAAATGTAAAAATATAAGGGAGATTCACTATTATACCCAATATGGGGGCCCAAATTATAAAAATACCCTATATAAAATGGACTTTAGAAACACACCCAAAGCCCATTTACAACATAACAAAAAAGTTTTAACTTCTTATAAATTACAAAACTGCCATCAATTTCTTAAAACAAGCCCAACCCCAAAATCTCATAAAAATACCCAAAGCACTCAATAGGGCATCAAAGTAATTTAATAATCAATATTAAATTCAATAAGGCTAGCTATCATTTTTTGGGTTTTTTTTGGGTTTGTTTATAGGAATTCAATTGTGTAGGGTTTATTTATAATATTAGTGCTAGAAATGGGTATATCACTAAATATCTCAAAATATAATGAGAGTAGTATTTCTAATAAATTTTGCATGGTTGCATTGCGTGCTTGTACTCACTACACATTTGTATGCAGTGGCGGAGCCTTGTTTAGGCATGAAGGGGCCTGGGCCCCCCCAAATTTTTTACTCCATTTAAATTTTGCTTTTGCTTTCCTACACATTTAGGAAGTCTATATAATAATAGTCTAATAAACTATTTGTAGTCCCCTCACAAAAGAAAAGATACGTTTCTCTCTTTTTGCAAGTAAAAGAGTAAGTGATTTCAAATAGAAAGACCAAGTAATTTTGGGCCCACCAATATATTAATAAAAAATAAAAGTAGCCAATCAAATAAAGTTTCAAAAAATCTCTTTTATCAAATAAGAAGTAGACTTTTACTCAAATAAAAAAGGATTGAGATTTAAATTTTTGTTCCTATATGAAGCAAAGTTTAGCATTGATTCAATTACATATGGTTTTTGAGATATGAAAGAACAACGAGTGTTATTTTGATGCCTAATTGAATAAACAATTGTTTTGTGCCTTTTATTTTAACAAACATTGTTAAGGTTGAAAATTTGAAATTTTTTAATGTCTTATTTGGTTTATATGTTGGCCCCTCAACACATAAATTCCTCGCTCCGCCACTGTTTGTATGCAATTTAATACAGACCAAACAATTGTTTCAATTGCACCCCATAATATGGTTTTGTTATACTAGGCATCTTATCTATTTGTATATATAAAGGGATAAAGGTCAAAGAAAATCTCTTGCCAGGCACGTACCAATGCTCTCAATAATATACCAGACAAAAATAAAATAAAATAAAATACACAACTACCTTAGTCTGGCAAAAGAAGATAAAGGAAGTGGTAGTTGATTGGCTTTAGGGACCTGCAGCACTAAGGGACCTATAGGTGTTAATGATAAACTGCTCATTTGTTCAAGAAGGATCATATAGTTAATGTTTTATAGTTCTACTTGTTGGAAGTTTGAATAAAATTCAAGGACTTCGGTCTCATATTGGTAGAAATATGAGAAAGTGAAGTCTTTATAAGTGTGGTAGTCCTATACTTTAGTAAACGGAAGTTGAACCAAGTAGAAGCCAATTAAGCTTCAAATTCGATTTGAACATTAAATATAATATAGATAATACATAATATTAATTATCAAAAAGACAGACCTTGGGCCTTGGGCACTTCAAATTTAAATCAAATTAGTTGATTGCCTAATTGATTCATTGCCTAGTTAATTTACTCATAATTAAGACAATTTTATCCCAAAGAAAATAAAAGGAAAAAGAAAATTTGAATAATTAATTACTATTTATTAAGTAATATAATTTATGGAGTTAATTAAAATAATTAACATTAATTACTCGCTAAAGAAATAATAATTAAAACATAATTACTAATGAAAGTAATTAAATAAGGCTAAGATATTATTTAATATAAAAATAAAATAAAATAATTATTTATTGACCTAAAGAAACTTATTTTTTTATATTTTTTTTAAATGATACACTTTTCAATGTTTAAAGAGTATAGCCAACCGGCTATACTGTTTACATACTTTAATATATGCAAAGTATGTACTTTAGGTTAATAACTTTTTATTTTTAAAATTTAGTAATTAAGTAATATCTTAGCATTTTTTAGTTAGGAAATACATAGTTTACTACTATAATGGAATGTATGGTGGGAGAGTAAAGTATTACATTGTGGATGTAGGTATGATAGGTGTATAGTGGGCATCCATCTTATCATGAATTTACAACAGTTTCGAAATTGAAAGAAAAGGAAAGGATCACTAAAACGAAACCAATTATCGTTGCTACGAAAACTAATACTGCAGTTGACGGGTTGGAACTCTCTGTAGATCAAAGTGACAGATTGCTCGGGCCGAAAGTAAAAACTCACAGGGTCTCTATATTTTCAATGAGGGTTTTTGTGACATTGTAGATGCTAGCTTTAAACTAGAAGACTCGCCTCTATGTAATATCGATTGAAAACTAGCAGGTTTTTGTTTCGTTTTATTTGATCCAAAAGCGATCAGATTAAATAAATATGGGACATTCAATGGTTATAAAGTTGTAATGTTGTATTGGAGAGTGTAATGAAGGAAGCGCAGCAACTGTGCAAGTTATTGGGTTGGTGAAAACCATTATTTGTTCTATCCACAACTAAAGCAACAATCAAGACACATGAATCAAATATGATTTCAACCACATGCTCGTAGCTCATAGGTATTAGGTTCGATTTTCCCCTCTCCCAATATCACTTGTGTAAAAAGAAATAATAAGCCTGAAATTGAATCAAAGTGCATGAAATATATGTCATAGAATAGGATCCATTAATTAAAGCGCTGAACAAGAGGACACCTCCTCATGCAGCAGCAGCGTCCTTCAAAAACTTTGTCTTGATTTTGTAGAGTGTGGCCACAGCTTCTTTCATACTTATCCTCTCTTCTGGTGATTCTGTTCTGCACAGCAAGCAAGAGCTAATCTCATAATGGCTGATAAGCAATCCCTCTTCCTCACATGATCATGATCTTCCTGCTCTGTCCCAATTCCAAGAAAATTGGCATCCACAACTTCATCTATCTTTGCATCTGGTAATAATAGTGAGTTTGCATCCCCACTAAACATCTCATCTGTTGGCTTTCTTCTTGTGAATGTTTCCATTACTACAATTCCGAAACTGTACACATCGCCTCTTATTGAAATGATTCCTTCCATCCCATACTCTGCAATATGAATTTTATTTCAATTTTGTACATAGATATGTGTGAATTATATTCATGTGTATGGTGAAAATAAAATTATAAGTTAAGTTCTTCATAATTAAGGACAAGACGTATAAAATTAAGACATATTAAACAAGGTTGCAAGTACACTGGAGCCATATACTCCACTGTGTGAATTATATTCATGTGTATGTTGATTTTGTCAAGTCATAGATTTTGAGATATTGTCATGTGTCCTCTTTAAAATAGAAGTCAAACTTTTTTTACAGTTGGATTTATTTCTTAATTTTTATCTTATGAAATAAAATTAAGAAATTTGGAAAACTTCAAACTTCTCTTCACCATTGACAGTCATGTTCTCTTGGACCCCTTGTGGTCATCCACCCTTAGATTTAGGGTTAAGAAAAATTTACTTTAAAATATCTTTTTTCTTTTACCTTTTAAATTTCACTTAACAAAAAAAGAAAAAACTAAAATCTAAAAACCCAAAATCTGTTCTTCTTCCTCCCGCTGCCCCTACGTTCTGCTTCCTCCCATTGTTGCAGCAACAACAACTCCAACTCCAGCGTAGCCAGCAAAAATCCAGAGCGACTTATTTCCTCACACTTCAACAAGGTCACTTTCTTGTTCTTATTCAGTTTTTCACTCAATTTTCGGATTTGAAATCATGAACCCATATATGGGAATTTCAATTGAATTTGTGTTATTTTTTATTTTGGAACTATGTAACTTTTCCTTGTACGCATCTGAACAAATATCAGTCTCTAGTTGGGAAAAGAATAAACCCTTTGATTACTAGAAATTGAGAATGAATTGAGTAAACTAAGACTTGTATATTCTTTGTGAAGGTCATTTACAATTGAAATCATGAACCCATATTTGAGAATTTCAACTGGAACAAATATGAATCTCAATATGGGGTTCTTGCAACTGGGGTTCTTCTATTCGAGTTTTTCCTTTGTCAAACATGAATCTTAATATGGGGTTCTTGCAACTATGCTGTTTGTTACTCGTTAACATGTGAAAATCTGTTTTTCTTTTTCTTTTTCCAGACCTTCATTTATTTATTTCTTCCATTATTCGAGTTTTTTCTTTGTTTATTACATATGTTTGTACTAATTTTCTTATGATACATTTAAGTGCAGAGTGATGGCAAATGCATTAGATGTTCTAAAGATGAATTTTATATCCCTCAGGTTAGAGATGAAAAAAAACCAAAAATTGAGTGAAAAACTGAATAAGAACAAGAAACCGACCTTGTTGAAGTGCGAGGGAACAAGTCGCTCTGGATTTTCGCTGGCTACACCGGAGTCGGAGTTGTTGTTGCTGCAACAATGGGAGGAAGAGGAACGTGGGGGCAGCGGGAGGAAGAAGAACAGATTTTGGATTTTTAGTTTTTATCTTTTATCTTTTTTTGTTAAGTGAAATTTAAAAGGTAAAAGAAAAAAGATATTTTAAAGTAAATTTTTCTTAACCCTTGGATTAAATCTAAGGGTGGGTGACCACAAGTCCCCTGGAGGGGTCCAAGAGAATGGGACTGATTAACTTGAATGCTGAATACAACTTAATAGTCCTGATCTCTTGGACTATAAGGGTCCAAGAGATTTGTGGTCACTCATCATTGGATGTAAATTCAACGGTTCACTCACTCTTGCACTCCTTTTTAAAAACTTTTTTGAACTATTGGATTAATATCCAACAGTGGGTGACCACAATCTCTTGGACTCCTGTGGTCCAAGAGATTGGGACTGTACAAGTTAAATAGCAAAATAACAAACCAACTAAGCTAAATAATAGGAACAACTAATGCACGACTAAACCATGATATTCAGCCACTAATCATGACTCCATGACAACTTGAACTCTCCTATTAAACTAGCAACTAAACAACCAAGTCCCTAAAGAATAGGACTTCCACAATTTAACAAGATAATCATAAACATAATAAATAGAATAATAAATATCCTTAACAAAGCAGGGGCAAAGCACCCAAGAGGCCGTAGTTGCAGACTTGCAGCAAACACACCAAGTAAGAAGCATTGAATTTCCATCTATATATTATTGTCTTTAAAATTTAAATAAAATTATACCAAAACAAAACGGCATGAAATATATGTCTTTTTTCATTTAAAAAATAGTATGACTTTACCTCTTTCACACGTGGGCTTAGGCCTCTTTGCCACGTGGGCTTAGACCATGGGCCGGCCTTTATATATATAAATATATGTATATAATAGTACTATTTTTTTGAATTTAAAAAAAAAAGTATAGCCGTGCGGCTATACTCGTTTTTTGCATTTAAAAGTAGTATGGCTTTACCCCTTTGACACGTGGGCTGGAGCTTGTTTGCCACGTGGGCTAAGGCCATGGGCCGGCCTTTATATATAATAGTATAGCCGGCCGGCCATACATTTTTTTGAATTAAAAAAAAAATAAGTATAGCCGTTCGGCTATACTCCTTTTTTTCCATTTAAAAAATAGTATGGCTTGGCCTCTTTGCCACGTGGGCTTAGGCCATGGCCCCACCTTTATATATGTAATAGTATAGCCGCTTGGCTATACTATTTTTTTAATTTTAAAAAACGTATAGCCGCGCGGCTGTACTCGTTGTTTGCATTTAAAAGTAGTATTGCTTTACCTTTTTCCCACGTGGGCTTAGGCTATGGGCCCGCCTTTATAATAGTATAGCCGCTCGGCTACACTATTTTTTTGAATTTTTTAAAACAGTATAGCCGTGCGGCTATACTCGTTTTTTGCATTTAAAAGTAGTATGGCTTTACCACTTTGACAAGTGGGCTGAAGCTTCTTTGCCACGTGGGCTTAGGCCATGGGCCGGCCTTTATATATAAATATAAATAAATATATATATATATATATATTAGTATAGCCACCCGGCTATACAATTGTTTTGAATTTAAAAAAAAATAGTATAGCCGTTCGGCTATACTTCTTTTTTCCATTTAAAAAATAATATGGCTTTACCTCTTTCCCACGTGGCTGAGGCCTCTTTGCCACGTGGGATTAGGCCATGGGCCGGCCTCTATATATAAATATATATAATAGTATAGCCGCTCGGCCATATTATTTTTTTGAATTAAAAAAAAAAATAGTATAGCCGTATGGCTATACGCCTTTTTTTTCATTTAAAAAATAGTATGGCTTTACCTCTTTCACACGTGGGCTTAGGCCTCTTTGCCACGTGGTCTTAGGCCATGGGCCGGCCTTTATATATAAATATATATATATTAGTATAGCCACCCGGCTATACAATTGTTTTGAATTTTTTTAAAAAAATAGTATAGCCGTTCGGCTATACTCCTTTTTTCCATTTAAAAAATATTATGGCTTTACCTCTTTCCCACGTGGGCTGAGGCCTCCTTGCCACGTGGGATTAGGCCATGGGCCGGCCTCTATATATAAATATATATAATAGTATAGCCGCTCGGCCATATTATTTTTTTGAATTAAAAAAAAAATAGTATAGCCGTATGGCTATACGCCTTTTTTTTTCATATAGGAAAAATAATATAGGAAAACACACTTGCATTTAGTCTCACATTGGAAGGGAGTTGTTTCCTTCTATGGTTTATATAATTAATTGTCAAAAATAGTATGGGTTTACTCCTTTTTTCCATTTCAAAAATAGTATGGCTTTACCTCTTCGACACGTGGGCTTAGACCTCTTTGCCACGTGGGCATAGGCCATGGGCCGGCCTTTATATATATATATATATAAAAAATAGTATAGCCGGCTGGCTATACTATTTTTTTTGAATTTCAAAAAACAGTATCGCCCGGCTGCTATACTCGTTTTTTGCATTTAAAAAGTAGTATGACTTTACCTCTCTGACACGTGGGCATAGGCTTCTTTGCCACGTTGGCTTAGGCCATGGGCCGGCCTTTACATATATATATATATATATATATAGCCGCCCGGCCATATTATTTTTTTGAATTAAAAAAAAAATGGTATAGCCGTATGGCTATACTCCTTTTTTTTCATTTAAAAAATAGTATGGTTTTACCTCTTTCACACGTGGGCTTAGGCCTCTTTGCCACGTGGGCTTAGGCCATGGGCCGGCCTTTATATGTAAATATATATATATTAGTATAGCCACCCGGCTATAAAATTGTTTTGAATTTTAAAAAAAAATAGTATAGCCGTTCGGCTATACTCCTTTTTTCCATTTAAAAAATAGTATGGCTTTACCTCTTTCCCGCGTGGGGTGAGGCCTCTTTGCCACGTGGGCTTAGGCCATGGGCCCGCCCTCATATATGTAATAGTATAGCCGCTGGGCTATACTATTTTTTTGAATTTTAAAAAAAAGTATAGCCGTGCGGCTGTACTCGTTGTTTGCATTAAAAAGTAGTATGGCTTTACCTCTTTCCCACGTGGGCTTAGGCCATGGGCCCGCCTTTATATATATACATATATATATATATAATAGTATAGCCGCACGGCTATACTATTTTTTTTTGGATTTTAATAAAAAGTATAGCCGTGCGGCTGTACTCGTAGTTTGCATTTAAAAGTAGTATGGGTTTAGGTGGGCTTAGTCCATGGGCCCGTCTTTATATATATATATTGTTATAAATCTAGAGGAATTGGAGAGGGAATTGAGATAGAGAGAAAATGTAGAAACTGATTTCATTACTCATTGAATGTTTCTGTGTTCTTCTCAGATCCTATATTTTCTTTGCATAAGAGAGAAGCCTTTTATAGGCAAAGGGTGAGTAACACCCGTGAATCTACAATACACACCCGTGAATCTATAATACAATCATGCACCAAAGTCTACAAACAAATAGTAAGTGGGCTCCACTACTTTATACTTTACAACACTCCCCCTTGGAGACCACATGTCCCTAGATCGGTTGCCTCATTAAAACCTTGCCAGGAAAAACCCAGTGGGATAAAAATCTGGTCAAAGGAAAAAGAGTACATAACCATGTGTAACATAAAATTCTGTTATATGGACATGCGTGCGACACTGCCTCGTTAAAACCTTGCCAGGAAAAACCCAGTGGGATAAAAACCTGGACGAAGGAAAAAGAGTACAATGTGTAAAGGTCTTTATTGACAGCATGCTCCCCCTGATGCTTGGCAAAATATCTTGAAGTCATACTGCTGATCATCTGTCTGAATATCATAGTTGACACTGCTTCTGTGAGTCAATCTTGAGCGACACTGCCTCGTTAAAACCTTACCAGGAAAAATCCAGTGGGATAAAAACCTGATGAAGGAAAAAGAGTACAGTGTATGAAAGTCTTTATGAATACCATGCTCCCCCTGAAAACTTCATGACTAGCTGTTTCCAGTAAGCGACCATAGAGATTTCCAGAGTCCGCATATCTAATAACACTTGGGCTATTTATAATTTCACTCAAAAATATGCCCGCATATGGTGTTATGCTTAGATAGCATCAAATATGCCTCACATCATCCAAAATGATGGAGTTGAGCTCTATCTGGAAAATACGATGTCCGGTCCAATATACTTCCGGAAAATCCTTCAAGTGTCCAACGGATAATCCTCATAAAAATGCTTCAATACTTTCTTAGTATAAGCAATAATCTCGTTGGCATAATGCTCGATCTTTCAGTCGAGACAAATATTTCTGGAACTCTTGAGAAGCTTTAATGTGTTTGCAAACATATTAATGTACTCACCGAGGCAATTTATGCATATTAGTATTGAGTACGGATTTTGTGCTGCAGGCACATGTCATTCAGGGACTTGCTTCATGCAATTTCAATCCTTTCAAGGATTTTGTTTAAAGGGATTAAACTTTATGACACATTATATAGCTTTAACCCAGCTATTTATACATCTTTAGGGAATCACTTCAGGTGATATGCTCTGTGCATTTAATACCCCTTAAAGATAACATGTTGGTCTCCATGTGCAATAAGGGGGGCACAATTGAATTTTGAAAATATGGAGAAAACCCAACATTCCTTGTTTCTGCCAGAAACATTGTGTCATACAAAGTAGGTATATTCCCTTTTATTCTGAACACCCAAGTATAACTTTTAATATTAACATCTTTTGGGGTTCGTACTGTGGGTTTGTTCTTTCACGTTCATTCTCATCTATAATGGAATTGCCTCATTCCATTTTGGCCAATGATATTGTCGACATTTAATAATTGAACGTGGTTCCAATCAACACAGCCCATTGATGATTTGAGTAGCTACTCCAAAATCAAAATTTGTCATTCATCAATTCATGATCCCATCATTCTCATTTGCATGCGCATGCATCAATTATAAGCATTTCTTTGCTTTTGGGTACCCAAGCCACTACAGGGGGCTTTTATTATGTGAGAATGTGGATTATAACCTCCAATGGAGCGTTATGTTATAGTAGGGCGTGGATAATCTCCATTTAGGGAGTTGGAACATTTAGAACCATATATCTGGCATGCTGCATGCATGCCACAGATTAATATATACATGTCAATTGATTTCTGGGACTTTAACCCATACAATTTGCAACGCATTAGGCGTGCACAATATCAATATTGACATGTCAAAGGATTGTCCTTTCGGGACTTCAATCCACATCATTTGCTACGCAATAGGCGTGCATCATATTGATCACTGCTATACCCATATTTTGTTCTTATGGGACTTTAATTTGTGCAGTGTATTATCAATGTATCCAACTTGCAATTTGTAAAATTTGCATTAATAATTCATGGATACATACAAGCCATTCTTTTGGAACGGACTTATCTCCCCATTTGGTTACCTTTCAAGATAATATATCAAATAAGTATATAAGCATAAAATAACACAAGTATTGCTTACATCCTTAGGTGGGAGAAACTTTTCTCAAGTATCATTCAAGCTTGTATCGGCCCAGTAAATGTAGTGCTTGATGATCTAGTTATATCCTGCAAAAGCAAAAATCACAATTCTTTTCTCTGTCAAAAACAAATAACCCTCAGAGTTAGGATCACTTCATGGATTCTTTCTTCAGATGTTCATTCTAAAGAAATAAAATCCCTTATGAACATAGAGTTATAGAAAGAAATAAAAGATACAAAAATTGTGATATTGATTGCAAGATAAGGTAAGCAATCAAGGAAGGAAGCTGGTGGGAGCAGACAAGCAGCTCATCAATCAAGGAAGGAAGCCGGTGGGAGCAGAAAACAAGCTCTCAATTCTCCTAGTCTAGAAGGACCTCAGGAGATTAGAGCATAAGGCCGCCTTCACAATTCCCTGATCTTGCAGAAACATGATCAGGGATAGTCTTGCTTCCTGAATGGATGATCAGAGATAGTCTTGCTTCTCATGCATATTAAGTGCTTAATGATAAGAAAAACAAGTAGATATAGCATCATTTTGTATGGGAAAACTGGATGTCTTCTGCAAAGAAAATTTCGTTAGTAACACATTTATACAAAAATACAATGAATAGGTAGAACCGGTGAATTTCAAATTAACCATAGGAAAAAGTTGCGAGATTCTCGGGATACTTTTGAAAAAGTAGCTCCGTGAAATCCGTAAAGCAAGATTGGCTTTGAAAATAATACTTGAAAACGCCGAAAGTGCCGACAGGCATTATTAGAGGCCACGTGAAGTTTTGGACTCTTGCGAAAGAAAAAGATAATGTGGGGATTCGAGAAGATATTGGAATCCTGAAAAGTTGCCACATTTTCGTCTATAGATATTGCCTTTGCAAAACTTGATTGGAGTAAATACGTTTCAACTCAACTTCGTTTCAACTCAATTTCCTTCATTTTCTGAAACTTTAGTTTTTGTAAGAGTTTCTTCGAAACCTTCTTAAAATGGCTTCCTCTTCTTCCAACCCAAATAATTTCAATTTAAATGATGCTCCCACAACAACCAGTGACGCCCAAGTTTGGCGCCCATCCTTTGTATCCCAAAATCGTCATCTCACAGTTAATGATTCTGTGATGATGAATGATGCTACTGCTGTCATAGTAGCTAGGAATTTCATTATTCCAATGGATGAAATGTTGTTGACAGGGAGGTCTGAGGAAGAGGCTATTGATGACTCAATGGCTTTTAGCATTCAGAGTGCTGCTTCTGTTTCTAACTTGGCTGATCGTTTGCGTGTTAGAGCAAACGAGGTTCAGAAGCTAACAACTGAAAATTATTCTCTTCAAAGAATGCTTCATGAGTCTCAAAAAGAGGTTGAGAAACTCAAAGGAGAGAATAATTCCTTGTTGAAACTGGTGAGTTCGTACTCTGCTGATACACTGAGAAAGCTAGACATGCTGCAGGTCTCAAATGAAAGAATTTTGGGAGACCATGAGAGGCTCATGGCTAAGCTTAAGAGGCGCCGTCCTCTTCCTTCAGAGGCTTCCAGAACATAATGTAATTTTATAGATTTTACAGGGCCTGCACCTTCATTGCAGGTGTAAAAATCTATCTGTTGTATGCTCATTTCCTGTTATAATAATTGCGCACGTTCTTAAACTTGCACCTGTGGTTTTTACGTCTTTTCAAAATGACAGTTTGGAACCTTGTGCCTTATAGGTTCAAATAACCACATCAAATCTCTCATATTTCCATGCATGTGAGCCCAGAATTTTTTGGTCTGGGTTAAACCCAAACTCATAATTTATTCGCCATTTTCAAATGGACATGAAATATGAATTGAGTAAAAGCCACGCTAATATCACAATATAGTAGTGAAGAGCATTAACTACTATATACCCACAACTTCAAGTTTTAGGATCTCTCATATATTTGGATCCATGGGCTTCCGGCCCAGATATAACAAAATATGTGGGGAGCCTCAATTCATCATTTGAAGTTTATACTGATATTATCCATTTCACGGTGTATTCTTAACAACCGAAATTCACAAAATATATTTCTTCCTTGAGGTGTCGATTATAACAAAATCGAACTTTATTAAATTCATCATTCTCTTATGCCAAAGAAATATGTGGTGTACCACAATTTGCAATAATACCTCAAAGGTTGTCCATTTAACTGTTGGAACTTTAGGTTCTCAACACTGTTAGATTTTGAACTTCAGGCCAAAATCACATATTCTCATGGTATGGATATTCAATCCCCTTAGATTTTGAACTTCGGGCCAAAATCACATATTCTCATGGTATGGACATTTTTACAATTTTCTATACATATTTCGGGACTTCAAGCCCTTACATAATTGTCCATATTTTGAGGAACTTCTGGCATCTCATTTAATTGCTCATCCATGAGTTTAAGGAACTGCAGGTTCCTTTTTGTATATAGTGACGGTTTACCCAAAATGGTTAATATTTATGCATACGTCACTATTCATGTGAATAGTACTATTCATCAAGTCATGAATACATATCTATTCATATGTACAGTACATTTGCCAGTACAGTTAATATTCATGTGTACGGCACTTTTAACCAATACGGTACTGTTACATCATCAAGGAACTCTAGGTCCTTATTTACATGTCAAGGATCAAGGATCTTCAAGTCCGATCTCTTATTTACAAATATAGTACCGGAGAGACTGCCAGCTCTCATATCAATATCATCATCAAGGATCTTCAAGTCCTGATGTAATTGTATGATGAGGATCAAGGAACTTCTGGTCCTGATCTGTATACTGTAAAAAACTCATCATACAGCACAAGTAATCCATAAAATAAATTTACTGGTAAATAAATTACTTGTATGGACGTTAATCCCGCACCATACTTTAAATGTGCGGTAAAGTAAATTCATAAATTAAATTGTTGTATGGACGTTAATCCCGCACCATACTGTAAATGTGCGGTAAAGTAAACGTGCTTGTATGGGCACTAATTCTGCTCCATACATTTAAATAACAGTAAAGCAGTAAAGGCGTGGACGATAAACCCGCACCACCCTTTAAAGTAAATTTACGATAAAGTAAATGTGCTTGTATGGGTAATAAACCTACACCATACAGTAAATAAAATAATTGCGGGATGAATAAAATAAAGACAATTATTTGTGGGTTCATATCAACACCACAATCAAATAGTATGATATTATTATATTGATATATCAAATCATTTTATATTCTTTCTACCTGCAAGCTACACTGGTCAGGAGTATTAAATAATATAATTAATTAAAGGAGATAGAGTGAGGCAGGATACTTATCCCTTTATTTCGGTGGGTGTTCGCATGTCTGGCAATAATTCTTTGTTTTGGATTGGTGCTGGGTTGAAGTTTAGTTGGGAGATAACTTTTCATGATTGCTAGCATACAAACAAAAAGAGGAGCGCCTGGTCCAGCCATGTGTGCCCATGCAGGTCCACACTAGAAAGCATCCCAGCTATTGCAGCTAGCTACCTAGGCAGCTCAAAATTAAAACACTTAGAGAAGGATGGAAAGACGACCTTCTCTGCCCCAAAACAGAGCACCACAACCATGCACGTTCTTGCCGGTGACGGCTTCAACACCATTGCATGCAGCAAGACCTCCCTCGAGCTCCAGTGCCCTGGCGTCGTCTCCTGCGCAGACATCATCTCCGCGGAGCTTCCGTCTTCGAGCTGAGGGAAGCCAGGCGGCCTGGCCACCGGAGACATGGCTCTTGCGAGCAGTTGAGAGGACTTGCAGTCTTCGTCGTCAGCCCTGGTTCGCCAGAGAAGCTCTCTTCGCCGTCAGCCCTGGTTCGCCAGAGAAGCTCTCCAGCTGGCTCATCCTCCTCATCGGCTCCGTTGAGGGCCTCGTCATGTTTCTCTGTGTTTGTGAGAAGGCTATACTCTCTGTAAGATGGAGGGTTCTTAGGCCAGATTTCATAGTTGACCTTTGGAAGGAGAGGAAGAGGAGACTAGCACTTGTGATGGCGTTGCAGTCGCTGCTGTAGGGATTGGACTGAGCTCCGGGTTGGCAATTGTAGCAGGAGGCGCCACGCCTAAAGCAAGGGACAGTGTTCCTCTGCATCGCACCGTAGCTGATATACTTGCTGGTGGCTAAGATGCGGCGGTTGATCTCAGAGTCCAAGTCAAACTCCTCATCCCTTGCAGCCAAGCACTCTGCTATGGAGCCCTTGCAGGCTGAGTTGTTGGTGGGCATCCATGAAAGGTTCTGGTGGTAGGTGGCTGAGCCACGATGATGATCAAGGGAGACTTGGTTATGGAGTCTTTTAGGTTCATCATCAGGGAATTCACCTTGTATATTTGAGAGCGAATTCGTGCTGATAACGTGTTATAAATCTAGAGGAATTGGAGAGGGAATTGAGATAGAGAGAAAATGTAGAAACTGATTTCATTACTCATTGAATGTTTCTGTGTTCTTCTCAGATCCTATATTTTCTTTGCATAAGAGAGAAGCCTTTTATAGGCAAAGGGTGAGTAACACCCGTGAATCTACAATACACACCCGTGAATCTATAATACAATCATGCACCAAAGTCTACAAACAAATAGTAAGTGGGCTCCACTACTTTATACTTTACAACATATATATATATATATATATATAGTATAGCCGCTCGGCTATATGATTTTTTTTTAATTTTAAAAAAAAGTATAGCCGTGCGGCTATACTCCTTTTTTGCATTTAAAAGTTGTATGGCTTTACCACTTTGACACGTGGGCTTAGGCTTCTTTGCCACGTGTGCTTAGGCCTTGGGCCGGCCTTTATATATAAATATAAATATATATATATATACATATAAAATACGCGGATAAAATAAGTATAGCCATTCGGCTCTACGGTTCCCCCCCCCCAATTTTATAAACAATATATATAATAGAAAAAAAAGGCTTCACTCATTTGACACGATATTCACATAGCTTTGGGGATGGGTGGACTACGCAAAACAACACTTGCCCGAGCCATTTTTAACCAATTTTATCACAGCTTTGAAGGTAACAGCTTACTTTTAAATGTGAGGGAAACTGCAAAGTAACCAAATGGAGTGAAGCGTATGCAAGAACAAATTCTTTCTTACATCTTGAAACGAACCAAGATAGGGAGAGTTGATATCAATGTTTTAAAAACAAGACTTAGATGTTGAAGGGTGTTAGAGTTTGTATAGGAAATGGAGTGGTTGGTGTATTGCATAGTTCATGTTCGTTATTAACTAATCAGGTGTTGATATCAATCTTAATTCATGTTCGTGCGAAGTTTGCTCTGAAATGGAGTGGTTGGTATAGTGTATTGTTCTAGAGATTGGATTTCTCTCAAAACCCACCATATGACTCCTCCCACCATATATTATGATGTTCACCAAGTTTTGGACTCAATCCAGTATCGATTGGTCCGTGAAATTGGACAATTCAGGTTCCCGCGAAGTTCGTTCTGAAATAGAGTGGTTGGTATAGTGTATTGTTCTAGAGATTGGATTTCACTCAAAACTCACCAAATGACTGCTGCCACAACATTATGATGCTGCCCAAGTTTTGGGCTCAATTCGATATCGAGTGGTCCATGAAATTGAAAAATTCAGGTTCGTACGAAGTTCGTTCTGAAATAGAGTGGGTGGTGTATTGCATAGTTCTAGAGATTGGATTTCACTAAAAATCCACCAAATGACTCCTCGCACAATATTACGATGTTCCCCAAGTGTTGGTCTCAGTCCGATATCGATTGGTTCCTGAAATCGGACAATTCAGGTTCGTACGAAATTCGTTGTGAAATGGAGTGGTTGGTGTATTTCATAGTTTTTGCTATTGGATTTAACTCAAAATCTACCAAATGACTCCTCCCAACATATTATCTTGTTCCCCAAGTTTTGGACTCAATCCGATATTGATTGGTCCACGTAATTGAATAATTAAGGTTCGTACGAAGTTCGTTATCAAATTGGGTGATTGGTGTATTGCATAGTTCTTGAGATTGGATCTCACTAAAAACCCACCAAATGACTCCTCCCATCATATTATGATGTTCCCCAAGTTTTGGACTCAATCTGATATCAATTGGTCCTTGAAATTGGACAATTCAGGTTCGTACGAAGTTCGTTCGGAAATGGACTGGTTTGTGTATTTTATAGTTCTAGAGATTGGATTTCACTCAAAACCCCCAAATGACTCCTCCCACAATATTATGAAGTTCCCCAAGTTTTGGACTCAATTCGGTATTGATTGACCAATGAAATCGGACAATTCAGCTTCGTATGAAGTTGGTTCTGAACTGGAGTGGTTGGTGTATTGTATAGTTCTAGAGTTTGGATTTCACTCAAAACCCACCAAATGCCTCCTCCCACAATATTATGATGTTCCCCAAGTTTTGGAATTAATCCGATTTCAATTGGTCCATGAAATTGGACAATTCATGTTCGTGCGAAGTTCGCCCTGAAATGGAGTGGTTGGTATAGTGTATTGTTCTAGAGATTGGATTTCTCACGAAACCCACCATATGACTCCTCCCACCATATATTATGATGTTCGCCAAGTTTTGGACTCAATCCGATATCGTTTGGTCCATGAAATTGGACAATTCAGGTTCGTACGAAGTTGGTTCTGAAATGGAGTGGTTGGTGTATTGTATAGTTCTAGAGATTGGATTTCACTCACACAAAAAAAAAAGCCAAATGACTCCTCTCACCACATTATGTTGTTCCCAAGTTTTGGACTCAATCCGATATCGATTAGTCCATGAAATCGGACAATTCAGGTTCGTACGAAGTTGGTTCTGAAATGGAGTGGTTGGTGTATTGTATAGTTCTAGAGATTGGATTTCACTAAAAAAAAAAAAACCAAATGACTCCTCCCACAACATTATGTTGTTCCCCAAGTTTTGGGCTCAATCTGATCGATTGGTCAATGAAATTTGACAATTCAGGTTCGTACGAAGTTCATTCTGAAATGGAGCGGGTGGTGTATTGCATAGTTCTAGAGATTGGATTTCACTCGGAACCCACCAAATGTCTCCTCCCACTATATTATGATGTTCCCCAAGATTTGGAATCAATCTGATATCGATTGGTCCATGAAGTTGGACAATTCATGTTCGGACGAAGTTCGTTCTGAAATGGAATGGTTGGTGTGTTGTATAGTTCTAGAGATTGGATTTCACCCAAAAAAAAAAACCAAATGACTCCTCCCACAATATTCTGATGTTCCCTAGGTTATGGACTCAATCCGATATCGATTGTTCCATGACATCGGACAATTTGGGTTCGTACGAAGTGCGTTTTGAAATGGAATGGTTGGTGTATTGCATAGTTTTAGCCATTAGATTTCGCTCAAAAGTCACCCTACGACTCCTCCCACCATCTTATGATGTTCCCCAAGTTTTGCACTTAGTCTGATATCGATTGGTCCATGAAATTCAGGTTCGTACGAAGTTCGTTTTGAAATGGAGTGGTTGGTGCATTGCCTAGTTTTGGCAGTTGGATTTTACTCAAAACTCACCAAATCACTGCTCCCACAACATTATGATGTTGCCTATGTTTTGGGCTCAATCTGATATCGATTGGTCCATGAAATTGGACAATTCAGGTTCGTACGAAGTTCGTTCTGAAATGGAGTCGGTGGTGTATTGCATAGTTCTAGAGATTGACTTTCACTTAAAACCCACCAAATGACTCCTCGCACAATATTATGATGTTCCCCAAGTTTTTGTCTCAGTCTGATATCGATTGGTTCCTGAAATCGGACAATTCAGGTTCGTACGAAATTCGTTGTGAAATGGAGTGGTTGGTGTATTTCATAGTTTTTGCTATTGGATTTCGCTTAAAATCTACCAAATGACTCCTCCCTACATATTATGATGTTCCTCAAGTTTTGGACTCAATCTGCTATTGGTTGGTCCACGTAATTGAATAAGTAAGGTTCGTATGAAGTTCGTTATCAAATGGGGTGATTGGTGTATTGCCTAGTTGTAGAGATTGGATTTCACTAAAAACCCACCAAATGACTCCTCCCACAATATTATTATGTTCCCCAAGTTTTGGACTCAATTCGGTATCGATTGGTCCATGAAATCGGACAATTCAGTTTCGTACGAAGTTGGTTCTGAAATGGAGTGGTTGGTGTATTGTATTGTTCTAGACAATGGATTTCACTCAAAACCCGCCAAATGACTCCTCTCACAATATTATGTTGTTCCCCAAGTTTTGGACTCAATCCGATATCGATTGGTCTATGAAATTGGACAATTCATGTTCGTACGAAGTTTGTTCTGAAATGGAGTGGTTGGTGTATTGTATAGTTCTAGATATTGGATTTCACTCAAAACCCACCAAATGACTCCTCGCACCATATTATGATGTTCCCCAAGTTTTGGACTCAATCTGATATAAATTGGTTGTTGAAATTTGACAGTTCAGGTTCGTACAAAGTTCATTCTGGAATGGAGTGGTTGGTGTATTTTATAGTTATAGAGATTGGATTTCACTCAAAACCCACCAAATGACTCCTCCCACAATATTATGATGTTCCCCAAGTTTTGGACTCAATCCGATATCGGTTGGTCCATGAAATCGGACAATTTAGGTTCGTACGAAGTTAGTTGTGAAATGGATTTTGCGCTGACAATATGGTCATGAAAAATGTGTATTTAATGTTGGGTAATTTGCTTATTTTCCCAAACTTTCCTATGAGGAGGAAAACAAAACCCAAGGGGGGAGGATGGCTTCACTTTCCCCTATACTTTCCCATGTACAAGACAACTATTTCTCAAGTCTGGACTTACCATACATGGGAAAGAAATTAATTTCTCATCCCCAAGCCATTTTTCTCATAAACCAAACGGAGCCTACAGGTTATAAGCTTCAACCTTTAAGGATTTTCATAACAAATCTTCCAATCTCATACCAAGGAAAAAAAAAAAAAAAAAAAGGATCCATGCGTGTAATTTCTAGATTAAAATCTCACTTTTTACGCATGCCATTATCTAAGGACTAGGTATTACTACACACGAACAATCTTACAATTATCTGCAATTCGTCCTCAATGGCCAAAGACTTTATATCAAATGAACAATAAGACTTACATTTCTTCAAAGAACTAAATTATGTGGATTTCAACTTGCTCTCACTTATATGTTTGTCTCTCTCCTCCTATTGTTTAGCTTAAGGTTTTAGGGCGTGGTTGTCTAAGAACAATAAGGTAAACATGCTTACAAAAAAAGATGGACAGCTGGGATGGACATATGCGAATGTGAGCTTTTACACATTGCCACTAATTTTCTCCATGATTTTGTTGAAATCATTAACAAAATAAGAAACTTTAGTAATTGAAGCGAAAGAGACTAATTATCAGAACAGAAAATATGAAAAGAGAAGCTCCCAATCCAAACTTTAAGTCACAAGTTTAACAGTTTACTTTAAAACAAAAGCAAGTTGCGAAACAATCCCCTGATTTCCTTGTTAAACATTAACCGACCCATTATTGATGAGGATTGAGAATCTAAGAGCATATGGACGATGGATCTCTCTCTCTTTTTGAAAACAAAAATCAACTTCATTATCCTTAGTGAATTTGTTCTGGATTAGTTGTGTTGAATTAGTTCAGCTTACTTACGCAATCGAACATCAAACCTAGCTAGCTAAAAAGAGAAAAAGAAAGGCCACAACGACAGTACTGTAGTATACGTGAAGAATCTTATGATCTATAATATTCTGTATTATTGGCCATCATTTTCAATCCTTATAAAAGAAAACTTGCTTCGCCATAATTTCAGGTTGTTCTCAAGGCAGGCAGAGAGAGTACGTAGCTTGGCAAGAAAGGTAAGGGCACTTCAAAAGATTCTTTCTCATCATCTATATGAGGAAATGTGTTCTCATCAAGTCAGGGGACAAGGCAAATTAGCAACCTTTATACTCAGATATATTATTCCAAGCAGATATACATGTAAATATATGTGAAGAATATTATGATAATGATCAATATAGAATCTGTATCATGATCAGAGGGGTATCGATCGACCATCCAAAGAAAAGGATATCCTCTGCATATATGCATGCCAACAACTATAAAAGGAGACCATGAGGCAATGAATAATCAAAGCAAAGACACAGATATCCCAACTAAAAATCAATCAGTGAGACAATGGCTGGAACTGGAACCAATGATATTAAAATTAAAGGGTTCGATTTGAGCAACAACAGCGGCAACACGTCGGGATTAACCCACTTCGCCAACAGAGCTGATGGGGGCGACAAGGGCGACAATAAAATCGAGGTTGAGGGTGCTAAAGCGCAAGATAACAAGGGAAACTTGAAAGTACTTACCGATTTCGCCCAACGCGGTGAAGTGGGCAGGTCGGATCGCCAAGAACTACTCAAGCCTCAGGCATGAAATTGAAGAAGGCCATACCATATATGTGCTGAATTATCTACACAAAAATAAGAGCTGATGTTTTATCTGAGGCTCCTTCCTTGGTTAGGCCTCGTTATCATGTGTAATATTAATATTATTATTCTAATAAAATAATGGCAGCTTATTATTAAATATATCAAAATTCTATACGTATAACTTTTAGATTCTTGAGTGGGAAACCCTAGCTGCATTTTGGTCCTTTTTCTTCTTGCCGACAACCAACCACAAGGAAACTAAAGGGGGAGGTGGCCACTGCCCCTCCCCCCGTTCGCCCATCTTCTCCTTTCTCTCCTCATCTTCCCTTCTTTTTCTCCCATCTTTCCCCTCCTCTTATGCCCTCTTCTCTTCCCATTCCCCTCCCCATATAGTCTAGATCTGTTTGGATTTAGGTTTTGTTTGTTTGTTTGGTTTGGTTGTTTTTGCAGTGTTTTAGGTGACTGGTAGTGACGTTGGATTGTGTCTATTATCGGGAGAGTTGTGATATCTGGTGGCTGATTTTTGTCTCTATTTCAACGACAGCGGCAGTAGCGACACTAGTGATAGTTATTGGATGCGGTGCTCTTCTTTACTCTGCACTTACCAAAGAACCATGCTTGGCCATAGGAAGTTTTCTTTGTCAGGTTCTGAGTTGAAGTGGAGTGCTTCTTAGGGGTTCTTTTATTGTTGTTTTTGTGTTCCTTCTGTGTTCTCTCCTGTTTTCTTTTATGGTATGCCTTGTAGTTTGTATGGGTGTCAAAATACAATGACTTTGCTCATAGAAGGCTTTTTTTTGACAGTTGGGATGTTCTACGGTCCTCTCCTGTGGGTTTACTATTTGGGGTTTCTGTTGTCCTCTCATGTGGGTGTACTATGCTGGTATCTAGTTGAGGTTCTCGTCGGAGTTCTTTTTGTTAGTTTTCGTTTTTGATTTGTTCTCTTATTGTAATGGTCCATAAAGCGATTAGAATTGAACTCTCTTGTTAGTCCATGACATATGTGGTACTCTTTTCTCCCCGGGATTTGTCCCATGAGATTGTCCTAGGAAGGTTTTAACGAGTTACTATATCATGTTGCTCTTTGTACGTCTTTGGTTCTATTAATAAATTCTCTTTCTTAAAAATAACAAAAATAAATAAATAAATAAATAAAAATTTAGATTATTGATAACTATGTCAACAAGAGAAAATGATTAAAAAGTCCTTTCTCCAATTCGTGATGTTACAAAATGAGACTTCAAATTGTAAAACTATAGTTGGATACGAGTATAAAACTGAACCAGGCAATGTATGGGCCAGAGTGACCAAGGATGTACGCCAGTGAACTAATGGCAATTTCTCGTTGCATGCACGCATATGCAATTGAAGAATGCCATAATAATATGTGTTTTTACTAAATTATCTGCACTAAAATAAAAACTGAGGCATTATCTGAGGCTCCTTCCTTGGCTAGGCCTCATTTTCAATTTTGATTTCAACTTTGATTTCGCTTAAACTTTGATTTTGAGCTAGACTGTGATTTCGACTTTGATTATGATTCTCTCCCAATTCGTGCCTTAAGAATCAGTTTCTCCCAACTCTATTTACCAAAACCAAAAACTCTAAACTTTTCAATTCGTCTGGCTACTCTCAGAGTTTCATGCCCTAGTTTCCTCTCGCCAAAAAGCCAAAAAGACTTGGCTTTCATGTAATGCTATACTCCTCGATTGAACAAGCTACGTCTTCAAATTCAGCTTTCTCACTTCCTTTCTCTTTACTTTCTTTTCTTTTGTTTTCCAGCCGGGAAAATCATGGAAGCATTACAAATTTAAGAGAATATTCTAGTATAAGGGTCCAAACTGTACTATTTAGGTATTTTCATTTTGATTAACTAGAAATTTGGTGAAGAAAAAATAGAGTTCCTGTTTTAGTGTTTGATTTTCATTATAGTGAGTTATGTGAAATCGAAATGTTTCTTGTGTGATTTCATCTGACAGGACCCGATCCTAATTCCACTTTGGAATTCGAGTCGGACCCTGTGCATGTCCGACATTTGGCGAATGTCGGGCACAAAAGACCTTTTTACCCTTTCTGTTACAAACTACGTTTTAAAACTTCCCTAGACTCCTACCGAAAATTCGGCAGGGTCTCCCCTGTAATTTGTTCAAACCCAAAAATTTTCACATGTTAAACAAGCAGTTATATTCGCACCAACAGCCAGAATAAGTAAATAAAACATCCAACTGTTCTGGTTTTCACTCTAACCAGATATCAGAGCAGTTACTAAATATTTACAAAAATTTAAGTGTTTTACAACAAAATCCTACGTTTCGTGGGTGGCGCAGGAGCTAGAAGAAGGTCCGGTGGTGGATTCCTGTGCACGGCTACTGCTTGGGGGCGCAAAACATTTGAAAGTGTGAGTGGACAAAAAGAAAGTTCCAGAACATAATATGTGAACATAATAACCCCCATTATATAAAACAATTAGGTATGTAAATCTGAAGTTCGACTGTATTCAATACAAGCATTCGTATAAACATATATATATATATATATATATGCAGATGTAAAACATGCTCAAATGTAGGGAAAACTTGCATAAAATTACTATAATCAAGATTTGCATAAAGCACTGAAATTCCTTTAAAACTACCACCTAGGTGTACCCCTGTAAATCCGTCAACTCCCCAGGCAGGTCTTGGCGACACACAGTCTATCCGAGCCGCAAACTGGCAGGATTCAGGGGACCGCAGTCAGCCTGATCCTCTGGCAGGCTCGGTGACACACAGTCAACTCGAGCCGCACTGGCAGGATTCAGGGGACCGTAGTCAGCCTGATCCGCAAATCTTGGCAGACCTCGGCGACACCAAGTCAAACCGAGCTGCAAATCCTAGCAGACCTCGGCGACACCAAGTCAAACCGAGCTGCAAATCCTGGCACTCACGGTCCGACCGTCCCCGAAACTTGTAAGGCAAAAGTCAAGTGCACTGACAAAACTGAAAATAAACTGGATGTCCGTAGACATCGGTCTAACTGAGGGTAATAACCACAACTGGGTACATGGTGGTTTTAAAATAAACTATTTTAGAAAATTCTGATAATTAACTGTAATTTGATAAAACTGAACTAAGCTGCTATTTCCTCAGATATAAATATCAAATTCTGATTTTTATATCACTTTGGCATATTTAACTAAGCAGCATATAAATAAAAGTATTTTACTGTACAGATCATGCTCGGAAAAACAGTCAATAAAACTTATTCAAGATCAAATAATGAAATTCATTTATATAAAACATTTATGAAAGAAAATTCCACTCACTTCTGGTCCGAGCTAGCTGGACCCCTTGAAGGTCCCTCATGTGGTTCGATCTGGCCCCTGGTGCCTGATTAAACCATGAATATTAAATTAATAAAACTGCTCAATAAAAGTACTAAATTAAAAACCCTGACCCCCGGCTCCTAGAAAGGCGTGCACTCACTTTAAAGTAAATCCTATGCCCACTTTGCATTTCAGACATTTACAACGGTCTTAGAAGACTTGAGACCTCAAGAAGCGATAAACCGCCAAACCGGTCGATCCGGAACCCCGTGGGGTCCATGACCTCCAATGGCCGATCTGGGATTTCCTAAAGGTTCCTCACAGAGACAAACCCATATCCTGCTGGTTTGGCCCAAATTGGATGGTCAGATCGACCACAATTGTGTAATCGCTTAAATTCCAAACCCTAGCCCCAGGGTTCGAGATTTCGGAGTATACGGGACGTCGATTCGCGATCCGTTGAATCCTACACGATCCTGAAAATCATGTAGAACGACATATCTGAAATTGAGTGCGATCCAACGGCTCGACGGTACTGCATCCGGAAATCGCATAATATGGAAAATTCGTTCGGGGCTCAAACGGAATCCAAATCGAGATCCGTGAAATCCTACACGCTCGTGACAACATGAGGATCGCAAAAATACACAGAGTCAATACACTACCCTCACCCACGCGCCGCCACACGCGCCGGCAGCTTGGGTGTCCAAAGCGATAACCACTCGCCAGAAAAACTCAAAACCACGGCTCCAAACTCCTATCCTAGGTATAACACCATATTTGGAGCCACTTTTGTTCTTGGACATACCCCAAAAAGTGGCCGAAAACGGCCGATCACGGAGGCCGAAACTCGGCCGAATTTCAAGTCGAAAATTGAGTCATCTACGGCTAAAATCGATGAAAACCTGTCCAACCATCAGCTAGAGCACGAAAAATAGGTGAGAATCCATACCTTACTCGAAAGATTTTGTTGAGAATTGAAGGAGAACGAAGGGTTGGAAGTTTAGCCCAAAACCGGTCGGTTTTCTTGGTTTTCAAGCCAGCTCCGGTGGGCGCAAGGGTGGAGACCGGTCGGGATGCGACGGCGGGGGCGAGGCGTTTCCAACGGTACCGACGCCGTAGGTCGAGGTGGTCGGTGGCAGTGGCTAGATCAAACGGAAGGGAAGGGGGGGCGCAGGCGTCGTGGGAGGGAGGAGAGAGAGAAGAGATAAAATTTGACTTTTTGTCCAAATTACAGTTTTGCCCTTCGCGGTATTTTGACCGTATTTTATTCCTTACAACTCCGATTCGAGTCCACTCCGCTTCTACGGACTCATTTCGTCGTGCTCTACACAACGGAGTAAGTGGAATTGTCAAATTCCTTCTCGGTCAAAAAGTTAACCTTTTCCCAATTAAATAATGTGAGGGCAAAATCGTCTTTCTTCTAGTGTAAATTAATAATTAATTTAGGATATTTTGTTTTGGGTTATTACAATCACTGCTTTCAAATTGGAAATTAAGGATTTGAAGGTTACAAACTACTATGTAGACAATTTTTGGGAATTTAAGAGGCAGTACAGTGTTTGTATAAGTCTTGAGATAGGCCAATTTACCACGCTCGATTTCTATATATAATTTTTTTTTAAATCATTCTTTCGTTTTATTTATTCTGTTAATTTGTCATCATGGGTAATATGTGTTTGTACCCAATTTTAGTAAATGGACTAAAAATGGTTTAACGGGTTAAAAGAATATTTTGAAGATAAATCCAGGCCCATTAACATTTGTTTTTTCTCAAAAAAGTCATCTCTTTCTTAAGGGCTTTTTGGAATAAATCGATAGGAAGGCCCCAAACTGTGAAGGATCATATCCTTATCTCGCACTAAAGGTTAAAAATCGATAAACGTGTTTCCTAGGCCCACGTGAGAGGCTGAAGGGGATTATCACATTTAATAACGACTTGACCTCCTTCTCTCCCAGTAAGAAAACAAGTCATACAGAAGCCACCAAAACCAGAGGAGGATCAAATTGCCAGCCAGGTCTTCTAGTACGAAAGGGTCAAATCAAGAGAGCTTCACAAAGAAAACTGACGGTTCCTGACAGAAGCCCTCCATCATTCCCTCTATGAACCAGTTAAGATCAACAAACCAACAGCTGACCTTGAACCACAAGCCAAAGGTCTTGTCGCAGTTTCCATCATTATAAGCTCCTTCCTCCTCTATAAATAAAGAAGGGGACTCTCTCCCCAAAATCAAACGCAACGTCTCAAAAAACACTTAAAAACTCTCAAGATAGCAATCTGCCTACTCTCTTTAGATAACCAGACGACAACTCCTGTGTTTATCTCTCGTAGCTCTGCCATATTCATGGTATGATTTTCTTTTAAAAGTAATCTGTTTCAATTCTTGTAATCACTTAACTGGATTGAGAAATCTCCAGTCTCTCTTTCCTTGCTTTGTAATTCTGATTTAAAGATAATTGATGGATTAGTTGAAGAAGGTTCTGTTATTTAATCTCAATTACACTTATACCAAGTATAAGTTGCAGAAAAATCGTCTTAAATAAATCCACTTAGTTAACTAAAAATGAATTATGGACCATTTTAGTATATAAAATTGAATTCCCGCCTTCGTCCTTTTATAAAAGTCCAAAGAACCAACATTCGGGATGAAAAGCGATTGGGGCCTGAATGAAATAGTAACGATAGGAGGGATAGGAAGTTGACTTGGGCCCGAATTAACTATTAATCCAGCCCGTGCGATATAGATATTTTAACTGGTTGATAAAACCCAGATAGGGTCTTACTATCCACGATCTTGGTCTCTCTCTCTCTCTCTCTCTCTTTTACTTGTTCAGGTATCGCTCATACTTGTCAGGTTGACACTCACGAAGGAAAGAATATTGAAGTCCTCTTAACTGAGGCATAGAAAAGAATCAATCCAGGCTATTACCCCCCCGGAGCACAATGGCTTGAGAAGAAGTCTAGAAAAAGACGTGTAAGTTCCATCAAAATTAACCATCATAAGCATCCATACCAGGTCTATTAGGTTGGTCCTATACCCAATAGTGGCACGCCTAGGTAACACCACGAATCAGAATTGAGAAAAGTTGACATATATGGCCTCAACTGGGCCCGCTCGCTTTTGGCAAACTGATTCAACTTTCAATTTTGTTCAGAAATTGAAGGAGTCCTCTCTGTGAGCCAAGAAACACCATCTAATCGGGGCATTGGTGTTGATCTAACTAAACCTCTTCGTTTCTCCAAGCAAAGATGACCCCCGTGGGCGGCGAAAAGGAACGGCGAACGGAAAAAAGGATCAACAATATGATAGCTTCTAATTCCTTCTTCCTAATTCTTCTTCTTTTTTTTGTTTGTTATTCTCTCCTAAATGAAATGAAGACCTAACTTATATCAAGAAGAAGAGGATGGGTCCTTACAGATGAAGTTTTTAAAATTAACATTATTGGAAGACAATAGGAGTATCGGCAAGTCGATACGAGTATCGGAGTATCGGTAAGAATATCGGAGTATCAAATACGAGCATGCCCATCTTTAACAATGTCTCATTTCAATTAATACATAAGAAAAATAAAGGCAGAGTTGAAAATAGATTTTTCAGTTTGGAAAGTGACATTGAGATTTAAAAATACTAGACATTAAGATGGCAAGAGAGATCTAAAAGGATCAGACCCAAAAAAAAATTGAATGAAAAATTGAAAATGCCCTAGAAAGGGAGGAAAATTTAGTTGCAATGGGGATAACAATGTTTTGCTATCCCGATCAATAATACCACGTGGCCTAGAAGGAGGCATGTTAATCCAACTCATATGGTCCACCGTCATGATTAAAGAAAGCCTACAAGAACGGGAGGCATTTATGCTAATCAATACCTTAGCAGAAAGATTACAGGAGGAAGGAGTAGAACAACAGACATCATAAACAAGCACCGCCAACTATATGGCAAAGTTCATATCCGAAAAAGCCTAGACCGAAACATTCGGAATGGAGGAAGAGATCCAACTTGCACCTACCAAGTTAAGTCAAACCTGGACTTAACCCCTACTTTCCCATGTGCAAGTGAACAATTTCTGAAGCCTGGACTTACCAAACATGGGAAAGAAATTAATTTCTCATCCCCAAGCCTCCTTCTCCTTGAACCAAACGGGGCCTACAAGTTATTAGCTTCAAGCCTTTAAGGATTTTCATAACAAATCTTCCAATCTCATACCAAGGGGGGAAAAAAAAGGGGGATTCATGTATGTAGTTTCTAGATTAAAATCTCACTCTTTAAGCATGCCATTATCTAAGGATTAGATATTACTACACACGGACAATCTTATGAATATCTGCAATTCGTCCTTCGATGGCCAAAGACGTTATATCAAATCAGCAATAAGACGTACATTTCTTCAAAGAACTAAATTATGTGGATTTCAACTTGCTCTCACTTATATGTTTGCCTTTCTCCTCCTATTGATTTGCCTCTCCATACGAGGGAGGGTGTTTAGCTTAAGGTTTTAGGGCATGGTTGTCTAAGAACAATAAGGTAAATATGTTTTATCCAATTACATGAGATACCTTTATCTTCAAACAAAAAAAAAATGGGCAAAATTAAATTAGCAAGGATGGACATATGTGAATGTGAGCTTTTACACATTGCCACTAATTTTCTCCATGCTTTTGTTGAAATCATTAACAAAATAAGAAACTTTAGTAATTGAAGCGAAAGAGACTAATTATCAAAACAGAAAATATGAAAAAAGAAGCTCCCAATCCGAACTTTAAGTCACAAGTTTAACAGTTTACTTTAAAACAAAAGCAAGTTACTAAACAATCCCCTGATTTGCTTGTTAAACATCAACCGACCCATTATTGATGAGGATTGAGAACCTAATAGCACATGGACGATGGATCTCTCTCTCTTTTTGAAAACAAAAACAAAAATCAACTTCATTATCCTTAGTGAATTTGTTCTGGGTTAGTTGTGTTACAATGGAACATCGAACCTACCTAGCTAAAAGGAAAAATATTGGTCGAACCTACCTAGTATTGGTCTTCATTTTCAATCCTCATAAAAGCAAACTTACTTCGCCATAATTTCAGGTTGTTCTCAAGGCAGGAAGGTAAGGACACTTCAAAAGATTCCTTCTTATCATCTATATAAGGAAATGTGTTCTCATCAAGCTAGGGGACAAGGCAAATTAGCAACCTTTTGGTGCCTTCTGCAGTTTCAGCTCGTGCAGGCAAAAGAGCATTTTGGTGCCTTATGCAGTTTTGGCTCGTGCTGGCGAATGAGCGTTTTGGTGACTTGTGCAGTTTTGGCTCGTGCTGGAGAAGGAGCGTTTGGTGCCTTATGCAGTTTTGGCTTGTGCTGGCGAAGGAGCGATTGGTGCCTTGTGCAGTTTAGGCTCTTGAAGGCAAAGGAGCATTTTGGTGCCTCGTGCAATTTAGGCTCGTGCAGGCGAATGAGCACTTGGTCGAATTTGTGTTAAGCGAAGTGAGAAGTTTCCTCCTTATGTTTTTCACCTCGGGAGGTGCTCGACGCATTATTCTTGAAGAATCCCTTGGGGAAGAAGTCATGTAGCATGATGGGGCTAGGCGACCTTTGTTTCAATAGTTCATCTTTTGGAACCATTTTGTTCATATTTGATAATTCATTTCCTCTATGCCTTTTATGTGATTGAGGAGAACTTCTTTTGCTTACAAATCTTTTTGATCGAGGAGTTCTTGGCAAAGGTGCACTCTTATGTAACTTCTTCCGAGTAGCCAATGCCCATCCTTCATTATCGTCATCGAATGAATCGACACTACTTTGACTTTTCACTCCAACACACTCATACGGATTGAGTTGATGGGTTTCAGAGAATGCCCCCAGTGATTGAAGTGAGGGGGAATGTGCCGAACCAGATAAGACAAACGAGATCGTAGCATGGTTAGACTCTACCACCTTGTCAAGATCCATTTCGATTCTTCCTTGTTGTGCCAACTTCATGATGAGATCTTTCAACACGAAGCACTTTTCCACTGGGTGATTGATGACACGATGGTACATGCAGTATTTCGGGTGGTTAATATGATTCATCTCTTCAGGGCGTTTGCACTCAGGTAACTCAATCACCTTCTTCTCAAGTAAGTCTTCCAGCATGCCTTCTTCGTCAGAGTCTGGAAAAGGATACTTCTTCTCCTTCATTTCTTTTAGGGTGTGTCGTCGTGGTTCTTGATCTTGAGTCGACTCGGCCTTCCTCGCATCTTTCTTGCCTCGAGTGGAAATCTTCATTGGAGTAGCACTGATCGTCATTGACTCCAAGATGCGTGTCCTCAAAGAGTCTGCCCCATTTCTCGACGACTTGTCATTTCGATGATCACTCACCATTTCCTTTCTTCCATCGTGATTAGCGATACTTAGCTCTATATCATGCGCACGAGTGGTCAATTCTTCAAAGGTACGGGGTTTGATCCCTTGAAGAATGTAGAGCAGACCCCAATGCATACCTTGAATGCACATCTCTACAGTCGATAACTCTGAGACTCGATCTTTGCAGTCGAGGCTTAATGAACGCCAACGATTGATGTAGTCAACAACAGGTTCGTCTTTTCGCTGCTTTGTGCTAGTGAGCTCTAGCATGCTAACTGAGCGACGAGTGCTATAGAAGCGGTTGAGGAATTCTCTCTCCATTTGTTCCCAGCTGTCAATTGACTCAGGTTCCAAGTCAATGTACCAGTTGAATGCAGTGCCTCGGAGTGATCGGACAAATTGCTTCACGAGATAATCGTCGTTAGTGCCAGCGTTGTTGCACATCTCGATGAAGTGGGCAACATGTTGTTTAGGGTTACCTTTTCCATCAAACTGCATGAACTTTGGAGGTTGATAGCCCGTTGGCATTCGAAGGTTGTCTAACCTTTTGGTGTAAGGCTTGGAATAGATAAATGTATCTTGAGAAGGCCCACCATATTGAGCCCTGATGGTGTTCGTGATCATGTCCTGAAGTTGTTGGATAGATAAAGAACCCACCGAGGCTGTGTTGCCTTTTTCGTGCGACTTATCACCCGACTCTGTTTCATGACCCAATCCTTTCTCGCTGGATTCAGCTTCATGATGTGATTCTTTCTTATGCACGTCTTGACTAGGTTCCTTATCTTGATGTGTCTCCCACTTGTTAATGAGAGAAGCAATCTGCACATCCTTCTCTTCGACCATCTTCGTCAATTTCGTGACCGCTTCGCTCATATGGGCCAGCTGTTCTTCAATAGACATTGCTCCCGTCACCATGACCTGCATAGCCATAGAATAAGACTCACCTACAGACGCCGAGGCAATCTTCTTCTGTTGGTCGTCAGGCGGGGATCCATGGTATGAACCTGTGCTCGAGTCAGCGTCTGAAACAGGCGAGAGTGAGCGTTCTCTTGAATTCTTCGAACACGAAAAACTCTTTTCTTCGTTCGAAGAGTTTCTCTCATCCGCTCTGGCGATAGTCTTCTTTGCCAAATTGATGACCGGTTCACGCCTTCGGTTCACATCTTTCGCCTTGGCTTGAGTCGGTATGGAAGTGACATGTCGAGTTATGGATATCGCCTTGGCCTTGCTCCGGGTGACGACCCCAGCAGAATCTCCGCTTGAGAAGGAGGCGCTCACGCTTTTGCCTCTCGTCGCGGGAACGGATTGAATCTTCTTGGAAGCCATCGTTTTTGGTGTGTTGATTGATTTTGGAACTGGAGAAAGAGATGAGAGGCAGAGATGGTCCCACCGGGCGTGCCAAATTTGTAAACACGAATTTCTGCGACAAATAAGACAAGAACACGTGTACAAAATAATATTGTATTTATGAAATTTAGGGTTACAATCTCTGTATTGAATCCTCTGATTCGATCTCCAAAGTGTTTAAAGAAAATTTGTGTTTGATACAAGGGTCGTAGAGACTTGATCTTGATCAAACGGGTAGCACGAAGCTTGTTTGGTGTTTGGGATTTTTCTATGGTGAAGGAACCGGCACGTATTTGTTGTGCTTGGTGGCTCTTCCAAAGTAGGGTGAAGAATGCAGAGAGTTTTCTGTTTCTTCTGAGTGCTAGGTTTTTTCTCTGACCCTTTCTTTTGTCTTGAGGCCTTCTATTTATAAGCTCCTGCAGGATGCTTGACCTAAATAACTTTCCCTCTTTAAAACCTTCCTTTGTGGAATTCTGATTTGATTTTAAAATCAACTCCAATAATTTGGCAATTTAACCAAATTATCTGCTATTGATTAACTTGATTAATATTTGATTCAATCATAGAAGATTCTTTCCTTTAATTTTGTCTTCACTTTGAATCGTTTGATGCACTCCGTCGGATGTTGTCATGTGTCACTTTTTGACAATTAATCCGATTTTGATGAGTCACACGCCACATGGGCAAATTATGGGGCCCACAATTTAATCCACCAAACCCTAATTATTTTCTTATTGGGATTTAATTCACCAAAATTTCCATGTCTACAATCGTCATCGATCGGTTCCAGCCTTTGGAAAGAAGAGCCTGAGTGCCTATAATGGCTGGATTCCAAGGAACCCGACTCGGTGGTTTATTTTAATTTTGGGAGCATTACTGTTATGACACCCCAACAGCTTGTTGAGTTTGCTTGGGTCTTGCTAATAGCAAAAAGCCCTTTTTGTGGACAATTAGGCCTGACCTTGTCATGGGTGACTGCTATTCTCCCATCGGAATTTGCCCAAGAAACGAAACAAAGAGGTTTGTTCGTTAGTTGGGCACCACAAGAGGAAGTTCTGAACCACCCATCTATAGGAGGATTCTTGACACACGGTGGCTGGAACTCCACCATTGAGAGCTTGAGTGTGGAGTGCCAATGGTTATATGGCCGTTTTTTGCGGACCAGCAGACGAACTGCTGGTTCTCGTGCACTCAATGGGGAGTTGGCTTGGAGATTGATAGCAATGTGAAGAGGAGTGAAGTGGAGAAGCTTGTGGGAGAATTAATGTCGGGTGAGAAAGGGAAAGAGATCAGAAAGAACGCCATGGAGTGGAACCTACGTAACGGAGATTGTCGACTCACTTAATGACACCAAATCTGCTGATATTCTGAAAATTCCAAAATATATTAAGGGTTCCAGCTTAGTCTACACATAATGACTAGTTTCATGTTGAATTTGATATGACTTAATTGAAAATTTGAAAAATCATACGGAAAAGCTCGAAAATTTCCGATCACTTAAAAAAACAAGAGAGAGAAAATAAGTTAAACAATTGAAAACTAAAAATGAAATGATTATCAAACAACCCCTAAAGAAGTTTATTCTATAATTGCCTAATGCCTCTAATAAAGATAAACAATTTTAGTGTAAAATTAGTTACCAAAGAAGTTCTTAAAGAAATTTGAACATTGAAAACTAAAATCTAGTTTTCAAATTCACCCAAAAATTATCATAATTCCAAAACTTCATGGGTAATTTTTTTTTTTTTTTCAATCACTCGAGTTAGGCTCAAATTTAAATTTGGTCACCGAAATTTCAATTTTCCCAATTTCGTCATTGTACTTGTAGTTGTTAAGAAAATATGCAGAAAACAATGGGTAACAGAGTTTATGGAGACTCAATGTAAGCAAGAAATAGTAAATAAATATATGTACGGAATTACAACAACAATTACTCTGAAGTTTCAGATCACTGTGTAAGCTTTTCACTTATATATATGGATCATGATTTTTGACTGAAGAGTTGTTGAAAACATTCAGCCTCTATATGATATCTTTGTTGAATATTATCGATTTGTCAGTCAAGTAAAATGTCCAAACTACAAGTATGAGATTAAGAAGAGAGCAAATAATAATATGTTTCTATCAATATCCACTGAAAGATGAGGTATACGCATACATAAACGACCATCTTATTCAACTAATTTCAGCTAATACATAGTAATTTGTAGGTAGTGAAAAACATATTGGCCAACTTAATACATCCAAACCAAGGGCCTTAATTTTTCTGCTTTCCACATACAATTAATTAATTTCTTTCTTCTAATTATTGTTGTCGTACCAGAACTGTTTCTGGAGATACTCAACCGCCTTGTTGTCCACTTGGAAGGCCTTAGCTAGAACCTCAGGATTGATGGGAGGGTCAGAACCAAAAACTGCATTTGCAATGGTTATCACTCCTGGGTTCTGACTGCTGAGGGCAGCTTGGGCTACAGCGTCACCTTCTCCCACGTGTTGGAAGTGAATGAGGCCAATTGGGAACACAGACACATCTCCCTTGTTCGACACTTTAGTGAATAGGCGATTATTATCGGCATTCGATGTGACGAAACCAACATGGAGTGTTCCTTCCAAGACTAAAAGGATTTAGGTGGCACGAGGGTGAGTATGAGGAGGGTTTAGGCCATTTCGTGCAAAGTCTATGCGAGCCAGGGATATACCAAGAGTGTTCAGTCCTGCTATTTGGTCCACATTCACTGCTGTCACTGTTGAACCAAGTGGATTTTGTGTGCTTCTTGCAATTTGGAGCCCCATAAAAGAAGAAATCATTTGCATTGGCAAGCTTTGGGTCCTTGCAGAATTTCCCATTCACAAACACTGGTTGTACAAAACAAAAGAAAAAAAGCAATCACACTTTTTACTATTAGTAAGTTGACAGCATACATTAACGTGAACAATATTATATGTATGATTATATTTGGACCACATTTAGCCAAGCATAAATAGTTAACAGAAAACCAATATCTTCATAATATTCCTAATTCCTAACAAAAATAATTAATGTGAAAATAAATAGTAGGGAAAAATATAACATGGTACATAATATATTGTATATATACCAGCAGATTTGGTGTCATTAAGTGCTACACATAAGTCCTGAAGAGGGCTAGGGTCAGAGGCAGAGACAAGGATGGTTGCAAATGCCAATATGGCAAGAGTGTTTATAAGAAAATGAACACCTTCCATCACAGTTGGCTTAGCTTAGCTAGGTTGCCTCAAACTTGTTGTGTAGAGAGTTGGTTTGAGGGTGGAATGAAAATCCTTCATGGGATATGAAGTCTATTTATAGATTGGAGAAAATGAACTGGTGTTGTAGAAAAAGTAGGTAAAGACTAAAAAAAAAAAATTAGAAGCAGGTTGGTAATTGATAAAATCTTCACTAGTGGGAAAATTATCTTACTAAAATTTGGTATTAGCTTCTTCCTTCCTGATCCATAGTTGTAATTTTTTTAACTTCTAATTTGGTAAGGAATTAAATGCATTATGCATAGCCTTATTTGTCTAGCTTGGAGCTAAGGTGGATGTAAATAACAGGAAGGATATGAGTTGTATTAAAATTCTATTAAAAGCATGTATATAATAGTTCAGTAACTAAATCTCAATTAGGTTAGCAAAAAGAAAAATCATGATTATAAAGATCAGGTATTAGGACTTCTACAAAGAATGGTTAAAGGAGATAACAATATTAAGAATATTTTCACATGTCTCGTCTGTATTGGATGAACATACAAAAATTACTCCTACTTCATTTACCGATGGAGAATAAAATTCGTTTCCAAAGAGAGTAAAATTCATTCTACCAACCAATAAATTAAGATTAGTTACCGACTATTAGTTAATCATTCTACCAAAGAGTTCATTCTGTCATTAACATTGATGGAGACTTCCCACCTCCACCTGCACCTTAGAGAGTTGTGTGCATATGATGACTTTCTCTTCTTTTACATTTTTCACCTTCTTGCTCTTCATTTTTAGAAGCAGTGGATGCTCCTCACTATCCTCCCATTTGTGGTTAATTAGCTGGTGGATGTAATTATGGGACTTGCTTTTCCTACTTAAAGTCTTCTCTTCGTTCTTACTTTTTTTCTTGAGTACAATTAGGTACATTAAATTTGTTCACCAAATTTTATTTACCAAATAGTGTGGTAGTGTTGAATTCATTCATATATGATACATATATGGCATGTTTGATTTGTTCATTTCCATTCTTAAGCAATTAAGCATAAATTCTTAGGGCAAGCCCAATGATGGTCGTGAATCGGACTGCACCATTTTGTGAACACATCTAAAAAACACACAAAAATGAGTCTCCAAACTTTGTATTCATAACTTCAATAACTTAAAATTTGAGATGGTGCACCGTATTATAATATAAGAATTTATAATAGGACGTGACAGTGTGAAAAAAAATTTCATATTGTATCACAAAAAGTACTTGACGTACCAAGTGTTAATAAATTAACCAATGAATCTTTAGTAAAAATTTCATAAAGAGATTCATTTTGTCCGAATAAAAATTATTACTCTTTTGAGTAGTCTTTTGCATGCAACAAAATGATTCCAGATTCGAATTAGATTTAGATTAAATGGTAATAACTATTATCATTATGAACTCTATAAAAGGCTACACATTTTGAAAGTATGAAGTTTATCTTGTTAAATAAAACTTTTTTTTTTAAAGTATTAAGTTTATCTTGTTGAATCAAACTTTTTTTTTTTTTTTGGTTTTGTTTTGTCGGATGGAATCTTTCCAGTTGATGCAAATGAGTGAATTTTGCATGCACAATGGATTTTAAGTCAAACTTTTTTATTTTTCGTGTCTACTTGCGAACTTAACTTTTGAAACCAACAAATAGACATGTAATAAAAAAAAAGTAATTAACCACTTATCAAAAAGAAGAAGCAAAGTACCGTTATAGATCAAGCTGTCATGTCATATTGGTGAAAAATGTTGGCGTGACTTGTGGATATTGATTTACGTTCCTTACACATCAAGAATTCCTATTATAATTGTAATTGATTTACTTTAATTCCTGATTTCCTACTGCAAATAGATTTAGGAATTTATTATTTACTTGCCCATTCAGGTTTCGTTGTATTATAAATATGACCTCCTACAAGGAGAAGAATACACAGAAAATTCCCACAAACAAATATTCTCTCATAGTTTTCATATTTTAGCATGGTATCAGAGCGGCGATCTTGGAATTGCTGACTCTAGTTTCAAACCCCCGCCGCTGCTATGGGGGTTGATGATTTTTTCAACCCTCATGGAGGTAGCACCACCGACTCCTTCTCTCATTCTCCACCAACCATCGTTGAGTTGAGTGCCCAGATGGCTCCGCTCCTACAGATGCAGACTTTGACCCCGAACCCGATCCAGAATCAGGATCCTCTTTTGACGACCCCGACCCAACCCCGACTATGACGACGACGACCCCGACCCCGACTCTGAAGACGACCCCGACCCCAACCCCGACTCCGAAGACGACCCCGACCCCCACTCCGATGATGACCCCAACCCCGAATTTGTCTCTGATTCAGACCCTGATCCCGATTTCGACTCCGACTCTGGCCCCGACTCAGGCTCAGATTCCGATCCCAATTCCTACTCAACCTGTATCCTATGCATCTTCCGCTGCACAGATTATGACTTCTAGACTAACGACCCCGACACATGGACCAGATTGCGCATATTGTGGTGATCCGAGACACACTTGTGAGACTTGTTTTAAATCGCATGGCTACCCCAATTGGTGGGCTACTCTTACAGATCGAGGACAATGCAATATGACCAGTAATGGTACTGGTTATGGATTCCATACTTCCGATGAGATTGATTCCAGGAGCTGGATAATTGATTCCGGTGCAACTGATTATATGACATTTGATCCTGATGATTTTCTGAATACTACACAACCTCGACGAACCTGTATTGCAAATGCCAATGGTGTTACTTATCCTGTGACAGGAGCTGGCACTGTTGCACTCTCATCCTCTCTCACACTGTCTAATACTTTACTTGTTCCATCTTTATCCACTAAATTGTTGTCAGTTAGTCAGCTTACTGAACAATTAAATTGTTGTGTACTCATTTACCCGAGTTTTTGTTTGCTTCAGGATATTCACACTAAGGAGATTCTTGGTCGTGGTACTAAGAGAGGGGGGCTATATTATGTCGATGACTTCAGTCCCGGCATGGCTAACAGCGTGACACATCCCTTTGATAGCAAACAAAAGCAAATCTGGTTGTGGCACCGTCGATTGGGACATCCGTCTTTTAGTTATATGAAGCATCTTATACCAGATTTATTCTCAGGTTTCAAGGACTCTGACTTCACATGTGATACTTGTATTTTGGCCAAGAGTCACCGTGTGCCCTACCCGTTGAGTACGAACAAGTGTACTACTCCATTTACGTTAATTCACTCTGATGTCTGGGGACCTTCTCCTATCACTGCTCCTTCTGGTGTTCGATGGTTTGTCACATTCATCGATGATTGTACACGGATGACATGGCTTTATTTGCTGAAGAATAAAAACGAAGTTTTTCCTGTTTTCAGTCCTTCCACAAACAGATGAAAACTCAGTTTAATGCTCAAATCCAAATTCTTCGCTCAGACAATGGTGGAGAATTTGTCAATCATGACTTTTAGACTTACTTCCAACAACATGGAATTATCCATGAGACGACTTGTTCTCAGACACCACAACAAAATGGTGTTGCTGAACGAAAGAATCGACATCTTCTTGAAACCGCCCGAGCACTTCTGATTGGCGCTCATGTTCCTCGCCATCACTGGGACGATGCTATTGTCACCGCAGTTCATCTGATTAACCGCATGCCTTCTGGTGTACTGACCTTTAAAACTCCCTTACAGGTGCTTGCACAACACAGACCTCTGCCTTCTGTTTTGGTACTCATACCCCGAATCTTTGGATGTGTGGCTTTCGTTCATCTCCACAAAAATCAACGTAGCAAACTTGATCCATTCGCGCTTCATTGAGGTGTCACATGACTTTCAAGGCCCCAAGTCCCGAGTCATTTGATTAAACACATGATGGCAAGTGTAGAAGAGAAAGGCTCTGCAGATGGAAGAGAAGATCACACACAAGATGGGACTGTGGATCTCAAAGGTAGACCAATTTTACGATCAAAGACTGGGAGATGGAGAGCTTGTTCCTTCATTGTAGGTATGTAATGAACTCCCTGGTTTTTGTTCTTCAAATATTGTAAGTGCTAACAAAGCTGAAGGAAGAAGAAGACAGAGAGTTCTAGAATATTCATAGAGAGGAATTTAGAGAAATTATTACTTTTGCTTTTTGTATTTCTCATTTCATGAATGCAATACACATGGAATTACAGACTTTATACTACAGCAGAATTCACGTGGATTATACCAACAATCTAACCATAATGACACGTCAGCTAACAACCTTCCTAGCTGACTAACCTTTAGCCAAACATGCCCCCTCAATCTCAGCTGGGCGACCCAGTCTGAGATTGATACAATGCTTTGAGAATACGGGACCATGTAATCCCTTTGTGAACACATCAGCAACTTGATCATCGGTTGGTATATACTGCACATGAAAATCTTTACGCTGGACACGTTCTTGGATGAAGTGGAAATCAATATCTAAGTGTTTGATTCGTGAATGAAACACTGGATTTGAGCTCAAAGCTAAGGCAGAGAGATTGTCACAGTGTAGTAAAGGAGGCTCAGGCAGAAACTCATGCATATCAGCCAACACTTGACGAATCCAAACAACATCAGCTGCTGTATTGGCTAATGCTCGATACTCGGCTTCCGTAGAGCTGCGAGAGACCGAGCCTTGCTTCCTGGACTGCCAAGAAATTGGATTATTTCCAAGAAATACTACAAAGCCTGTAGTTGACCTGCGTGTAGAAGCATCTCCAGCCCAATCTGCGTCGCTAAAAGCGCTAAGTTGCATAGGTCCAGGGGAAAATTTGATGCCATATTGCAGAGTAACTTGTAGGTATCTCAAGATACGCTTAACCTGAAAGAAGTGAGAATCTGTAGGTGCTGTCATGTATTGGCAGACAGAGTTCACAACAAATGCAATATCAGGCCTTGTAAAAGTAAGGTACTGCAATGCTCCTACTAAACGACGATACAACGTTGGATCTTTTAACAATTCACCATCTGTGCTAAGTACCTGAGAATATGGTTTACAGGGAGTGGAACAAGCTTTACATTGAGTCATGCCTGCTTTAGCTAACAACTCCTTGGCATACTTATACTGATTCACAAAGATACCACCTGAGCTGGGATAAGAAATTTGTAGACCTAAGAAGTAAGTCAACAACCCCAGATCTTTCAATTCAAACACTGAGGACAAATCATCAATAACCTCTTGAATGAGAGCATCACTTGAACCTGTTAAGATAATATCATCGACATATAAAAGTAAAGCTAGAACATCTGATCCAGTGTGTTTAACAAACAAACTCGGATCTGATTGAGACATTTTGAAACCAAGGGCTGGAAGGTATCCTGTGAACTTAGCATTCCATGCTCTTGGTGCTTGTTTTAACCCATACAGAGATTTCCTTAATTTACAAACAGATTGAGGCTGCTTAGGATCTTCAAACCCTTGAGGTTGTTTCATATACACTTCCTCATCCAAATCTCCATGAAGAAATGCATTTTTAATGTCTAATTGCCTTAACTTCCACCCATGCATGGCTGCCAAGCTAAAAATAATTCGGACAGTAGAGTGGCGCACAACTGGACTAAAAGTTTCTGAGTAGTCAAATCCAGGCTCCTGACTAAAACCTTGAGCCACCAACCTTGCTTTGTACCTGGCTACAGTCCCATCTGAATTCCTCTTTATCTTATAGATCCACTTACTACCTACCACATTCTTATTCACTGGAGGAGGCACCAAGTCCCAAGTTCCTTGCATATGAAGAGCATCGATTTCATCTTGCATGGCCTTAGTCCATTCTGAGGAATAAGAAGCGACTCGATAACTAGTAGGCTCCTCTAAAGCATCCGGCAAACTAGTGCTATAACAATGATAGTCGGAAAAAGGGGTTTGGTGTGTGTATCCCAGATTTAGATCTAGTCTGCATAGGATGAGAGTTTGCTGCAGGTAAAGGTGTGGAGGAAGAAGATTCTGAATTTATACTTGGAGAGGCAGGCCTTGAACCTGGTGGTAATAACACCTCGAATTGATGCTCAGACATAACAGGCAAAGAAACCTGGGCAGAGGATGTATTAAGAGGATTTAAAGGAGATGAGATGTCAGGATCTGTGGGAAGAGGAAGGCTCGGGGAAGCTAAGACTGAGGGAACTAGAACTGGTGCAGAAGAAGAATTACTAGCTGAGATTGAACAAGTAACAGACTTTGATGTTATAATAGGTTGAAAAGGATACACAGTTTCATCATGAACCACATTTCTAGATATAACCATCTTTCTAGTAAGAACATTGTAACAAAGAATGCCTTTGTATCCCGCCATATATCCAAGAAACACACATAAAGTAGATCGAGGTTGAAGTTTATTGGAATTTGTGGCTCTCAAACAAGGATAAACAGCAGTTCCAAATATCCGAAGATGCTGAATATCTGGCATTGTATGGAAAAGCCGAAAATATGGGGATTGATGAGCTAAAACTTTACTGGGCATTCGATTGATCAGAAACACCTCATGTGCAATTGCATGAAACCAAAACTGTTGAGGAAGACAAGCTGCAGCTAACAAAGTAATCATAGTTTCAACCAAATGTCTATTCTTTCTCTCAGCTAGACCATTTTGCTGAGGAGTATAAGGACACGAAACTTGATGAATAACTCCGTGAGTAAGGAGAAAATCCTTGAATTGATTACTCATATACTCCCCACCCCCATCACTCTGCAAACACTTAATGGAGGTAGAAAACTGATTCTCAACATAAGCATAAAGATGAGTAAACTTTGTAAACACCTCAGATTTAGCAAACAAGGGATACAACCATGTGAAACCAGTGTATTCATCAATGAAAATCACCACATATTGATAACCATCTGTGGATTTACAAGGAGAAGGGCCCCATACATCACTGTGAACCCTCTGAAAAGGAAAAGAAGCCTTAACATGGGTAGATGAGAATGGTAATTGGTGCATTTTTCCACTCAAACAGTGAGGACAAACATGCATTGGGGAATCTACTAGAATAGGTAAATTGGCAGACTTGAGCATAGTATGAACAATGTCATTAGTAGGATGTCCTAACCTACTGTGCCATATTGAAGACTTTATTTGCTGACCAAGATATGCTACAGCCGGAGATGGAGAAGAGAGCTGGGATGCACTGGGAATTGGATACAATCCATTACTGCTCCTGCCCTTGAAAAGCACTCTCTTGGAGAACTGGTCCTGTATGCAAAAACCATATTGATCAAATAGGATAGAACAATTATTATCGTGGCATAGTTGATGCACAGAGAGTAGTTTAACAGTGAGTTGAGGGACATGAAACACATTCGGCAGTTGTAATGTAGAAGAAGCACTAGAAACATGTGCATGGCCAATATGTTCAATAGGCAAACCTGCCCCATTTCCAACGGTAACGCGATCTGTAGTAGTACATGGAGAGGCAGAGTCTAAATGAGTAACACTTGGCACCATGTGATGACTCGCCCCACTGTCAGCAATCCAGACAGACTCATTAGAGAAAGGTCCTTGAGCTGTCATGGCTGTGAGTGTAGCAGAAGGAGAAGAGCCTTGGTAGACATAGTTTGAGCGATGATAACAATCAAGGGCACCATGACCACGTTTGCCACAGATTTGGCACTCAATAATGGAGGAAGATGCTGAATGCTGTGAGGAAGAGTTCATGTGGTAACAGTTGACCGCTGTATGTCCACGTTTTTGGCAGATTTGGCATTCAGGAACAACGCCAGTTTTGAAGTATCCGGGAGAAGATGAGCGTGAGGCTTGAAAACCGCCACCACGAGTGAAATAGAGGAATAGAGCAAACGCAGAGAAATAGAAGGAGATCAAATGCAGAACTGAGAAGGCACAGAGGGATTAGGATTAGGATCGAACATGGCTTTGATACCATGCTAACAAAGCTGAAGGAAGAAGAAGACAGAGAGTTCTAGAATATTCATAGAGAGGAATTTAGAGAAATTATTACTTTTGCTTTTTGTATTTCTCATTTCA